>NC_057803.1:509758417-509758925 GCF_018294505.1 Triticum aestivum
GTCGAGGCGGCGGGGCAGCGGCGTCTGGGCGGGGTCGAGGCGGCGTCGGGGCGGCGCCGGGGCGGCGGGGCAGCATCGAGGAGGCGGGGCAGCGGCGAAGGGGATCGAGGGCGAGGGCGAGGGAGAGAGAGGGGATAGGTTAATTTGGGTCGGGGAGGAAATATGGATGGGGGCGGCACAATACTAATGGCGCACCACACCTCGGTGCGCCATAAGTACATCCATACTAATGGCGCACCTCACCGTGGTGCGCCATTAGTAGTTTTTTTTCTTATAGCAATGGCACAATACTAATGGCGCACCACCCCTCGGTGCGCCATAAGTACATCCATACTAATGGCGCACCTTACCGTGGTGCGCCATTAGTATTTTTTTATAAGACAGTAATAATTTTTTAAACTTGTTTAAATCATAACAGTAATATTTTTTTATAAGACAGTTACAGTAATATTTTTTTTATAAGACCGTGGAGCGGGGGAGGGTGCGCGGGGTGCGGGGGGTCGGCGGC
>NC_057803.1:509759089-509797283 GCF_018294505.1 Triticum aestivum
GGGGGTGCTCGGCGGCGAGGGGGACCGGATCTGGCGAGGTGGGATAGCGATCGAGATGGAGGGGGATCGAGATCGAGTGTCCATGAAATTTAAAAATATTCATGATAGTTCAAAAAGTGCCCATGAAATACAATCGAGAAATGAAGGCTACGATTTAAATACAATCGATCTTAGCTAGCTATCTGTTCACAATCTTCTTGCCCTTCTTTTTCACAAATGGAGTTCTTCTGTGGAACGGATGTCCTTTAGGTAGGGTGGTCCTACTTCTTCTTGTGGTGTATGCTGCTACTTCATCATCGTCGTCATGTTCGATCCTCGGGTCGCCGTACTTGTCGAAGTCTTGCTCATTGGCTACTCCATCCATTCCGATGATCTTCCTTTTGCCTCTCATCACGACAACACGACTGGGCTTTGACGGGTCAGTAATGAAGAAGCATTGGTCCACTTGGGAAGCCAGTACCCATGGCTCATTTTTCGCGGTGACGTTTGCGCCCGCGGTCTTGGATTTGGCTTCGGGTATAACCATGGTGGTGAAATACCGGTCTTCTTTTAGGACGCTCTTGGCCCATCTGACACGGAACATCGGGACCTTCTCTCCAGCGTAGCTCAGCTCCCAGATCTCCTCGATCCTTCCGTAGTATCTGTCCTTGTCGTTACCGGTGTAGGATTCCATCGTTACCCCGGAGTTCTGATAACCATCGCTCTTCATGTCCTTGGCCTCGGTGTAGAATGTGTAGCCGTGGATATCGTACGCCTCATAGGTCATCAGGTTGTGCTCGGCGCCCTGTGACAAGGCGAATATGAGTTGTTCTTCCGCGGAAGAATCCTCATGTAAAGGGTACGACAGAAGCTTCTGCTTGAACCAACGCGTGAAACATGAGTTGTGCTCTTTGAGTATATCTCCGTCCGTCCTCTGTTGGCCTCGGTCATTGTACGTCTTCTTAATAAAGGTTTTGTGCTGTACCACCCAAGGATCGACCACGTCTATGTGTTGTAGCGCGACTAGGTTTGCTCTTTCAAAGTCGGCGAGTCGACCCTCGAAGTCGACATGCATTTTGCGACGACCCTCACAGTGACCCCATCCAGCGAGACTGCCGAGGTGCCTGTTGACGGGCAGACCAACGGGGTTCTCGATGCCTAGATAATTCGTGCAGTAGGAGATGCACTCTTCGGTCAGAAAGCCCCTGGCTATGCTTCCCTCTGGACGTGACATGTTGCGAACGTATCCTTTGATGACACCATTCATCCTTTCGAACGGCATCATGCTGTGCAGGAACGTCGGCCCGAGTTGGATGATATCGTCCATGATATGGACCAGCAGATGCACCATAACATCGAAGAATGCAGGCGGGAAGTACATCTCAAGCTCACATAGTATCACCACGATCTCTTCCTGTAGCCTTCTGAGTTGCCTCACGCCAACAGACTTCCGAGAGATGACGTCGAAAAAGTTGCATAGGCCAAATAGGGTTTCACGAACATGCGCGTCCATGATCCCACGGATTGCAACTGGAAGTATCTGCGTCATCAGCACGTGACAGTCGTGAGACTTCATCCCACAAAACTTCAGCTTCGCTGGGTCTAGGTATCTGCTTATCTTCCCCGCGTAACCGTAAGGAAGTTTTACTCCTACGAGGCAGGTGAAAAACTGCTCGATCTCCTCCTGACTTAGAGTGAAGCACGCGGGAGGGTAGTCATTTCCGGTCTTCTTGGCCTTCTTGCCTTTGCGACGACTTTCCGTGTCCTGCTTCGCCTCATCATCATCATCATCATCATCATGATCATCATATATAGCGTGAAGCTCCTGCCTGATGCCCATTGATTTCAAGTCTGCCCTTGCTTTCGGCCCATCTTTGGTCCTCTCTGGCATGTTGAGCAGGGTACCAAGCAAACTCTCGCACACGTTCTTCGTGATATGCATGACATCAAGGCTATGAGGCACACGGTGGATCTTCCAGTATGGCAAGTCCCAGAAAACAGACCTCGTTTTCCATATCTTCAGCAGCGGCTCTGGCGCCTTTCGCTTCTTTCCCGGCTCTGGCGCCTTTTGCTTCTTTCCCGGCAGTGGGCAGTCTTTCCAATTTTTCAACAGCTCGTCTGTTTCCTCGCCGCTCCTCATACGCGGGTGTCCTCGGGGTTCGGTTTCACCATCGAACAGATCCTTGCGTTTTCTCCACGGGTCATCGTCGCGAAGCCACCTTCGATGTCCCATGAACACGGTTTTCGAAGACCCAGGATCTCTATCTAGCTGGCGATACGTTGTGTCATCCATGCACCTGACGCATCCAGAAAATCCCTGGACCACCTGCCCCGCGACATATCCGTAACCGAGATAGTCGTGCACCATCATGAGCAGCGCGGCTCTCATAGGGAAATATTCTTTTTCTGCGGCGTCCCACGTATTGGCTGGCATTTTCCACAGCGTGTCAAGCTCCTCTTTCAGCAGCCCCAGATACAGATTGATGTCGTTCCTTGGTTGTTTCGGTCCTTCAATTAGCATACTCATGTGAATGTACTTCCTCTTCATGCACAACCAGGGGGGAAGGTTGTACATCCACACAAACACATGCCTGGTGCTATGTGTGCTTCTCTGGCTGCCAAACGGATTGACTCCATCGGTGCTCGCGCCCAGCACGATGTTCCTTGGATCGTTCCCAAATTCTGGGTCTTCGAAGTTCAACGCTTGCCACTGGCTCGCATCCTTAGGGTGACTCAGCATCTTGTCTTTTTTATCTATCTCCGGATCATTTGCGTCATCTTCTCGCTTCTTCTCCTCCCTATCCGCGTGCCGACGCAGCAGCTTTGCTACCTTAGGGTCCGTGAAATACCGCTGCAGACGAGGAGTGATCGGAAAGTACAACACCACTTTTCGAGGAGCTTTCTTCGTCTTCTTGTATCGAGTGACGCCGCACACCGGACATATGGTAGACTCCGCGTGCTCATCCCGATAAATGATGCAATTGTTCATGCACACATGGAATTTCACGTGCGGTAAATCCAGAGGACACACGATTTTCTTTGCCTCCTCCAAACTGGTCGGGCACTTGTTCCCCTCGGGAAGACGTTCGTGCCAGAATGACATGTTCTCGTCAAAGCATGCGTCGGTCATTTTGTGTTTTACCTTCATCTCCAGAGCCATGAGCATTACTTTCAGGCGGGTATCCTCGGGCCTGCATCCTTCATACAATGGAGTAACCGCATCTAACTCAAGTTGATCCATCTTGGCTTTCTCTCGGGCGGCAGCTCTTGCGTTATCCGTCTGCTTGAGAAGCAGCTCTTGAATATGAGGGTCCTACACCCAGCCCATCGATGGTCCAGCGTCATCTGCTCCGTCGGCATCATCATCTTCATGATCATGCCCGTCGACTGCTCCGGCATCTTCCTCATCATCATGTCCTGCATCTTCTACATGATGACTGTGTACAACATCACCGTCGTGATCATCTCCTGGGGATTCTTCGTCTTCTCGCCCGACCGAGCCGCGGTGGTTGTCTTGCTGCCCTTCCTCATTTCTTGCCCGCCCCCCATGGACGACTTCATAGTCATGTTCATCACCTTGCCACCGATAGCCATCCATGAAACCACGCAAGAGCAGGTGGTCCCGCACCTGCCCGGATTCCGGGTCCGCAATAAGGCTCTTCAGCTTGCATCTTCGACACGGACATCTTATCTCCGTCTCGTTCTTTTGAAGCATCTCGGCCTTCGCGGACCTCAAAAACTTATTCACGATGCCTTCGGTCATCATGCGGACCATGGTCGCCTGCGGGGTAGAGCAAAACGATATTTATAACCAAGAAAAAAATTTGGCATGACTTTCCCTAAAAATAGGACAAAAAAGAATGCTTAATGCCAAAATTCTCGCCGAAACGGAAATGAATCAACATTCTGGCAAAATATTGGCAACTATCGAATTTCAAATACCGGTACACCTCCAAACACAAACACATATGCAACACCACAAACATATGCAACACCACAAACATACATAGATCTAGCTAGGCCATAAAAAGTGCATGTGCACATTGTTGTAGGGAGAACAACATAAATATAGCTTCCCCCCTAACTTACCTATAAAAACAAGGTAATTTAACCACTTAAATTGAATGAATCTATGAGGTGAAAAAGAGGAGGCACCCGAGACAAGGAGGAGGTGGAGAGAATGAAGTGGGGAGAAAGTGAGTGTGGGTAGGAGAGTCTGTCCAAAATATCTTGTTGCTGCCCACTTACTAATGGCGCACCAACCCTAAATGCGCCATTAGTAATCCAGGTTACTAATGGCGCACCTCTTGGTGGTGCGCCATTAGTAGTTTTGCAAAAAAAAAAATACTAATGGCGCACTGTACAACAGTGCGCCATTACTAGTTTAAACTAGTAATGGCGCACGGTGGAACAGTGCGCTGTTAGTAGTTTTGCAAAAAAAGGGAATAAGAAATATAATAAAAAAACAACATTAGTGGCGCACTTTCCGGCAGGTGCGCCATTACTAGTTACAACTAGTAATGGCGCACTGTGTCTGGATGCGCCATTAGTATGTTTGGGCAGGCGCACTAGTTAAATTTTTTTTTGATACTAATGGCGCACCTGGGGCCAGGTGCGCCATTAGTAGTTTCAACTCTATGGCGCACCGCTTGTCTGGTGCGCCATTAGTGTCAATCCCATCTATAGCCCTTTTTCTAGTAGTGAGATGCCCATGCGTTGCACGGAACATCAAGATGCATTTGTATGAGTAGTTTATCTTGTGGGGGAAAATGATGAATGAGGGAAGGCCTTATTTGCAAATGTGGAGAGGGGTGTGGGTATCTTTTTGCAAAATTGTCATAGTTTCCTTCCTATCCATCAGATATAGATCGGACGACCTATATTGCAGGATGGCAGGCACATGATCATCACCGACAATGCTTTTTATAAGAGTAGGGATAAAAAATAGAGTTGGTGACGATGGTGGGCCTGCCATCCTGCAATGTAGGTCGTCCGATTTATATCTGACGGATAGGAAGGAAAATATGGTAATTTACCCGCACTCTTCACCGCATTTGCAGATAAGGCCTTCCCTCGTTCATCTTTTTCTCCCACAAGATCTTGATGTTCCGTGCAACGCACGGGCATCTTGCTAGTAAGAGTAGAAATTAGACATATACCACTTCTCGAATCTTGAAACCAACAACATTCCTCCCTTATCTCATCAAAACCGCCAAAGGAATATATTTTGAGTGAAGCATAACATATTTTTAGTGATATACGTATTTCAAAACTAGAATTTTTTCTAAAAAATCGGTGAATATGTATTAATCTACTTTGATCGTGTGGCAACGCATTGGCACATTGCTAGTAGTTATTATAATTTTTTGGACACCAGACAAACGGTGGAGTACATATACGAAGAGAAGAGGCGCACACACGTAGTCAGCCTCTCGCTGTCTCGCACACATGAGTGTTACGTAAAGGCGACGTTAAGAAATAAACCCTAAAACCCTAGGTGCACGATTGCTGCATTCGTGGGTACCGGGTACATGGTGGACCACCTTTGTAGGAATAGTCAGCTCGCGTGATAATTTGATCAGTAGGAGTTGATGGTCGGGACCACAGGTGAACGACTTGGAGCGCGGTGGCTCGCCAGTTGCCACAGATCGAGTAGCCATGTTCAAAATATCGTTTTTTAGCGGGGTTAAGAGTTCCGATTTTCAATGGCGCGTTATAAGTAGTAAGTAGTTTTTAGAACGATTGGTATGGAGCGAAAATGGAATCCATAGTACTACATACCTCCTTGGCGTATGGTTGTATGGTTTTTTTTGCGATGGAGGTTGTACGGGTTTATGTTGCGAGATGTTGAACCTGGTAGTTCTAGGGCAAATACTATGGTTTAGATTTAGATGCTGGTTCTCAGTAATGAAAATCGGAAGGGGAAACCCTTCTTTGATTAAAAAAACTACTACCTCCATTCTGGTTTACTAGTCCCCATCGTACTTTGGGTCAAAGTTTGTCGACGACTTTTACTTGTAAATTGTGAATGGAAAACGAGATTTTGTTAAACCCAAACAAAAAAGGACTGGAGGGAGTGATTGCTCTGACACGGACGCGACCTCTCATAGCGCAGGCATTGAACCGACGCACCAGCCAAGAGGGCCACACTCGTTGCAGGCCCGGCTGAGCACGCCTCCTCGCCGCGTGCAACCAGCTTAAGACGGCCCTGCCTGCCTTCATTGAATCCATGCGTGTGCCGGCAACACGTCCTTCCATGAGCCGGCAGGCATTTTAGAACGCAAAAAGTGACTAAAATATAATTAATTTACGCATGGCCTTGACTTGTTGTGCTCGCACTGGTAGCAGGAACTAGTAGAGGATTTTCTTTATTTATAACTCTCCTCACATTTGTTTTGGCGTTGAAGTGAATCATGGTTGTGGACATTATGTATGAATGTGCAGATATCTGTGAACATGAGTTTGATGTGGAAGTTGAACTTGGAATGTCGGGCTTGCACGTGAACTATACCATGTCCAATGCTTCGTCTGTTATTGTTTGGAAAGTAATTGCTGTTATTACATGACCCAAAAAAAACACTTTGTGCCACATCAGTAGATGCACGGACATCAAAACAGGCATGCTGACTAGATAAACATTTGAACCTAGCTATTATGAAGGAAATTTTGTATTGACAACAGTTTTAGATAGCAAGAGACGCCTAGCCTGCTCTGCCTCCGCTAGCTTATTTCTGGCTTCTTCCATCTCTTCTTTGGCTTGGGTGAAGAGAGCATCTGATTGCTCTTTTCGCTTCTTCAGGAACTCAACTACATTCTCAAGGGCTGCTGCACGCTTTCTTTCAGCCTTTACTAATGCCACGAGGACACGAACATCTGACGACTCCACCTGGCTTGTGTGTAATCCAGCATCATCTGCGAATTTGCACCTTGTGTCTAATCCAGCATCATTAGGGAACTGGAACCTTGTGTGTAATCCAGCCTCATTTTGGAAACATGATCTCGAGGTTTACCATACTTCCCTCCTCACAGGAACTGCATCCTGACATGAAGTTACTTCTTTTTTAGATCAACTAGCAAAGTGGCCCGCTCGATGTGCGGGCTAGAATTCTTTGAAGTTTAATAATTAAAACAAATTATTTTATTTGTGTAAATAAAATTTGGAACCAAGTGTGATGACATTTATAATCATTTGTCATTATTATCGTTTGTTTGGCAAGGATGATTGTAAACATGATTACCCTTAGACATATGTTTGGTATTTTTTTCTTGATAAGATGAGAATAATTTCTCTTTCATTTTTTGGAAATATTGGGTGAAGACTTTCTCATCGATTTTTTTGGGAGCACCTCCTTAGCCCGTGGGTTTGCCGGATGTGGTCGTAGGATCTTGTTGATAGTTTGTACCGACTTGACGTGAAATTGTACTTTCATATGCATACTTCAAATATCAATGATTGGTACAGGTTTAATATGTTTTCTTTATGATCATGTAATATATATTTTGATTTGTTCAGAACATTTTGCAGCATAGAAAATTAGACTATAATTTAGTATTTAGTTTGAGCGCACTTATGTGAACTCCACCTGTTTTTAGGGGTGTACAATACTGTACGCAATCACTGTTTAATAGTAATAAATTTTGGTTTTTTTTAAAAAAATGATTTTTTCTGGTGGAAGCCTAAGTGGGTGTTTCAAGTGTAGACAGCGTGCACGCATTGTTTCTGGTGGAAGCCCAATAAGATCACTTCTCTTGCACTCACACATCACACACCTCACAGTCTCACCATTCCTAAAAAAATTCAGTCTCACCGCTCAAGAAAAAAATGAGTCTCACACGGTGCTCTTGCCTGATCCCCTTTTCATCTTGTTCTATCCCCTCTGTAAAATTTTTGTTCCACCCGAGCGCTACAGATTTAATTCCGAACACCACCTCGGTTTCCCCTCTTGATTCCTTGCCCTTACACACCTGCACGCATGGGGTGGACATCTCATGTGCCTAATTTGGCTCCCTGTATGCCTCCTCGATCTGCTAAGCCGAACGGCGATGGAGGGTTAGCAGGGCTCGATGAGAAACTGCGCAATGGAGGAGGCTAGCTTGTCGATCTTGAAGTGTCGCGGTCGTCGGCGTCCTTGGAGGCGATGTGGGCGTTGATTTCGTCTCGCACATCCAGCTTGAATCCACCTCAATTGTGAGGATGCTGGCGGCGTGTCTTCCATCGCATCATGGCCATCCCGGAGCGAGGCGCCCCAGCAGGTCATCTTCATCCTACTTCGGCGGCTCATTTTTCACCTGTAGGTCCCCCCTTCTTCCTTTCCAGCCTATCTCATACGCGTATATTTTTTCTTGTTTCATATAATGTACATTAAGGTAAGACTTGTTAGTGAAATATGTAAATCTATTTATTCCCCATACACTTTTTCCGTACTTGGGAGTGGCATTTGAAGTGTTAGGCCCCTTGTCCCCATTCATATTTAAAAAAATTAAGAAATTAATATGTTTATTTGTAATTAGGTATAGTTTTACTATTTTCCAAAGATAGAATTAATTTTAATAAGTGAATATGAAAATGGGTGCTATTGCATTTTACATATAAACTATAACGATCTGTGGATGTTGTTGCTATTGACTTGTACAATAGAATAAGGTTTAAATATTATATAATATATAGAGTCGACAATTGGTATTATTGAGCTATTTCGATCGAATGTTGATGCATGTTTCCAATACTTCTAGGAGTAGTAGATCATATTTATTCTACCATATCATGTTAGCATAGAAAATTCAATTTTATTTTGAGGATAGTTCGCACTGTACTAATTTTCCATCTACTTATGGTTATCCTTGTTATTAGTTCATTTGCTATAGAAAAGAAAATAATAGGTCTAATCAAGTCAGCATGATATTACATGCAAGTGTTTTGAGTACCCCCTTTCTCTTATGTCTCTCATGAACTATGTGGAACACTCGGTCAAAAATATCAGGTTTTTCTGATGCAGCTTGGCCTACTTCAAGTAGCATAGACTGTATCTCCGGCCAAGCTGTGTTCAACATGAATGTCACAAATAGGTATGCGTATCCATCCCACTAACATATTGCCATAGCATCTTGGTAGTTTTATGCTTTGTATCTTGGGCTATCTATGAAGCTGGATGGCACATGGCAGTAGTATTCTCTTTCATACCTGCTGAAAGCACAAGTGCTCCCTGGGTGGTTTTGGTAATTAATGTCAACATATCTCTTGTTGGACTAACACTTTTACCTAGTATGTTTCAGATAAGTTCAACAATGAAGTGGCATGGACTAAAGGATGTGGAACTCCTTCAAGATGCTAAGGACATAGGATTGGCTCAAGCTTCAAGATCAAGACTCTACATTTTATATTTTAGTGATCCAAGATCACATTGAGTCTATAGGAAAAGCCAATACTATCAAGGAGGGATGAGGTGTTGCTTAATGAGCCTCTTGCTTCATGTGCTTAGTGATATGCTCCAAAACCCTCAACTATCTTCCCACATCCACATATGACCTACAACCAAAAGTCAAACTCGGCCCCACCGATTTTTTCTATCCGGCGCAACCGAGTTTCACTTGTCATAGCCACTGCCACAAACCCTAGCAAGTCGGTTTCACCGATAGGGATCTTGGTCTCACCGAGATGGGCTTGTAATCTCACTGTGTATGTCCATTGCCAAAATTGGTCTCACCGAGTTTGAGCAATCGGTACTACCAAGATTACAATGCAAACTCTCTGGTCAGCTTGTTACCAAAATCTGTCCCACCGAGTTTGTGTAATGAGTCTCACCGAGTTTGCCTGACAAACTCTCTGGTTAGCTAATTACCAAAATCGGTCCCACCGAGTTTGTGTAATTGGTCACACTGAGATTATGTTATGCCCTAACCCTAACCATATCGGTCCTACCGAGTTGCATCTCAGTCGCACCGAAAATCCTAACGGTCACTAGGTTTGCTAAAATCGGTCCGACCGAGTTTAACGATTCGGTCCCACCGAGTTTGGCAGATTGTGTGTAACGGTTAGATTTTGTGTGGAGGCTATCTATACCCCTCCACCCACTCTTCATTCGTGGAGAGAGCCATCAGAACACATCTACACTTCCAATACCTATTTTCTGAGAGAGAACCACCTACACTTGTGTTGAGCTCAAGATATTCCATTCCTACCATATGAATCTTGATCTCTAGCCTTCACCAAGTTGCTTTACACTCGAATATTCTTTCCACCATATCCAAATCCTGTGAGAGAGAGTTGAGTGTTGGGAAGACTATCATTTGAAGCACAAGAGCAAGGAGTTCATCATCAACACACCATTTGTTACTTCTTGGAGAGTGGTGTCTCCTAGATTGGCTAGGTGTCACTTGGGAGCCTCCGACAAGATTGTGGAGTTGAACCAAGGAGTTTGTAAGGGCAAGGAGATTGCCTACTTCGTGAAGATCTACCGCTAGTGAGGCAAGTCCTTCGTGGGCAACGACCGTGATGGAATAGACAAGGTTGCTTCTTTGTGGACCCTTCGTGGGTGGAGCCCTCCATGGACTCGCGCAACCGTTACCCTCCGTGGGTTGAAGTCTCCATCAACGTGGATGTATGATAGCACCACCTATCAGAACCACGCCAAAACATCCGTGTCTCCAATTGCGTTTGAATACTCCAAACCCTTCCCTTTACATTCTTGCAAGTTGCATGCTTTACTTTCCGCTGCTCATATACTCATTGCATCCTTGCTTGATATGTATTGTATGTGTTAAATTTGTGCCTAAACTCCACCTAAACTTAAGAATATTAAAAACTGCAACTTTTGGCACTTAGTGTCTAATCGCCCCCCTCTAGACACCTCTTCTCGATCCTTTCAATTGGTATCAGAGCTTTGGTCTTCATTGCCTTGGTTTAAACACCTTTGGAGGAAGATGGATGTGTCTACTTTAGGGAGTCTTAGACATAGAGTGCCCATTCTTGATGGAGAGTATTTTCATGAGTGGAAAAATGAAATGCTTGAGATTTTCAATGAATATCATTTGAACAAGTACATTGCTAGTCCTTGTGCACCTCATATTGATCCTTTGCACCCTACCCTAGATGAAGATATTGACATGATTCGCAATCTTAGAACTGTTGAGCTCATCATTAGAGGACTGCCCAAAAATTTGATTGCTAGTTTGCCTACTCTTAATTGTGCCTATACTATATGGAAATTTCTTGAGGAATGATTTCCCGATTATTCCCTAAAGAATTTAGACGAAATTCTCCATAAGTATATTGCTTTGAGTAAGATGAACTCTAGTGATCCTAATTTTGGTGATTGTCTGTTTGAGCTTACCAATCTCATGCATGCTAAAGGAAACGTTGGAATCATTAGCGATATCATATCCAAAGCTATTAGAATTCATAAAGGTAACCATTGTGATGATCATTTATCTAATGAATTACCCTCTCTTGGAATTGATCAATCACAAGATGATGTTGAACATGGATACTATGACGAAGATGATGATAGTGACTATGATCTTGATGATGCAATGAGGCATTTTGGTCTTATGGCAAATCTTCGTGGCTACATGGCTGGAGGAAAGGAATGGGTCCTTGATAGTGGATGTATTGATCATATGACCGGAGATGAAGAGATGTTCCGTGAGCTTGCTGAAAATGACGGCCCTCGAAAATATGTCACCTTTGGTGATAATTCAAAGGGTAAGGTGGTTGGCCTTGGTAAGGTGGCCATCTCACACGATAGCTCCATACAAAATGTCATGCTCGTTGAATCCCTTGGATACAATTTACTTTCAGTTTCTAGACTTGCGGATTTTGGTTTCAATGTCCTATTCATTGAAGTAGATTGCCAAGTGTTTCGTAGAGACAATCATAAAATGGTCTTTACCGGTATACGTAGAGGAGATCTTTACATTGTTGATTTCACTAAAAGGGCTCAACCTAAAACTTGCTTAATTGCTAAATCTTCTAAAGGCTGGTTGTGGCATAGAAGACTAGGTCATGTTGGAATGCGAAATCTTGATAAGCTTATTACAGGTGATCATATCCTTGGAATAAAAGATGTCGTATTTGACAAGGATAGACTCTGCAATGCTTGTCAAGCAGGGAAACAAGTTGGAGGAAGTCACCGTGCAAAGAACATCATGACCACAAGAAGACCACTCGAGCTACTTCACATGGATCTCTTTGGTCCAAATGCATACAAGAGTCTCGGTGGTAACTCATTTGGTCTAGTCATAGTTGATGATTTTTCAAGATTTACGTGGGTGTTCTTTCTTGATGACAAGTCGCAGGTCCAAAAGATCTTCAAAAACTTCGCTAGGAAGGCCCAAAATCAGTTTGACATGAAGATCAAGAAGGTTTGGAGCGACAACGGAACGGAGTTCAACAACGCAAACGTGGACACCTTTCTTGACGAAGAAGGGATTTCACATGAGTTCTCGGCTACGTATACACCTCAACAAAATGGAGTTGTTGAGAGGAAGAACCGGACTCTTATCGCGATGGCAAGAACGATGCTTGATGAGTACAAAACGCCAAAGCACTTTTGGGCGGAAGCGGTTGAGACAGCTTGTCATGCAACAAATCGCTTGTATCTTCACAAGCTACTCGGCAAGACGGCATACGAGCTCCTCACCGGTAACAAACCCCAAGTTGGATACTTTCGAGTATTCGGCTCAAAGTGCTACATTCTTGATAAGCATCGTCGTTCTAAATTAGCTCCTAAATATCATGAAGGTTTCCTACTTGGTTATGGCTCAAACTCTCACACTTACCGTGTCTACAACAATTTCACCCGAAAGGTTGAAGAGACGGTAGATGTGAAGTTTGATGAATCTAACGGCTCGCAAATAGAGAAATTGCCAATTGATGTAGGAGACAAAGACCCTTCGGAAGCAATTCAAGACTTGTGCATTGGCATGATTTGTCCAACGGAAATGAAGGAGAGTACCTCGTCCGTCCAAGTGGAAGCTTCTACCTCACGACAAGGTGAACCAAGAATTGATACGGAAGCATCCACAAGTGGGACACACCAAGATGAAGAAAACGAGGAAGTACACCAAGATGAACATCAACAACCTCCTTCTCCACCACGACAAGAGAACGACAACGTCAACAATGAAGAAGGCCAAGAAGAAGAGCAATATGAAGAGGATGTTCCACCCCGACCCAGGCAAAAGCTTTCACGAGTTTGAGCAAGAATTGCCAAAGATCATCCCGTCGAACAAATCTACAATGATATCCAAACCGGGAGAATTACTCGCTCTAAAACTCGCTTAGCTAACTTTTGTGAACATTACTCATTCATTTCTAAAATTGAACCCATGAAGGTTGAAGAAGCATTGAAGGATCCGGATTGGATAAACGCTATGCATGAAGAGCTACACAACTTTGAGAGAAATCAAGTATGGACATTGGTCGAGAAGCCCGACAACAACCACAACATCATTGGTACCAAATGGGTGTTTCGCAACAAGCAAGATGAAGATGGACAAGTGGTTCGCAACAAAGCATGTCTCGTCGCCCAAGGCTATACACAAGTTGAAGGTATGGACTATGGTGAGACATATGCTCCCGTTGCTAGACTTGAGTCCATTCGCATCTTACTTGCCTATGCTAATCACCATGATGTCACCTTGTACCAAATGGACATTAAAAGTGCTTTTCTAAATGGCAAAATTGAGGAGGAAGTTTATGTTAAGCAACCCCCCGGCTTTGTCAATCCTAAGAAACCTAATCATGTTTACAAACTTCACAAAGCCCTTTATGGTCTTAAACACCATGATGTCGGCTTTGTCAATCCTAAGAAACCTAATCATGTTTACAAACTTCACAAAGCCCTTTATGGTCTTAAACAAGATCCTAGAGCATTGTTTAAATGCTTGACCGAGTTCCTTACTGAAAAAGGCTTTGAAATTGGTAAAATTGATTCTACTCTTTTTACTAAAAGGGTCGATGGAGAACTATTTGTGTGCCAAATTTATGTTGATGATATCATATTTGGTTCAACTAACCCTCATTTTAGTGAGAAGTTTGGAAAGCTAATGTCGAAGAAGTTTGAGATGTCTATGATGAGTGAACTCAAATTCTTTCTCGGTTTGCAAATCAAGCAAACTAAGGAAGGTACATTTGTCTCACAAACGAAGTACACCAAAGACTTATTCAAGAAGTTCAATATGCAGGAATGCAAAGGTATGACTACACCCATGCCTACTAGTGGACATCTTGATTTGACCAAAGATGGTGAACCGGTTGATCAAAAAGTTTATCGCTCTATGATTGGTTCATTGTTATATCTATGTGCCTCTTGTCCTGATATTATGCTAAGTGTGTGCATGTGTGCATGATATCAAGATGCTCCTAAAGAATGTCATCTTAAGGCTTTGAAAAGGATAGTGAGATACTTAATCCATACACCAAATTTTGGCATTTGGTATCCTAAGAGGTCCTATTTTGATCTTGTTGGCTACTCCGATTCAGACTATGCCGGAGACAAGGTTGATATAAAGTCCACTTCGGGTACTTGTCAATTCCTTGGTAGATCTCTAGTGTATTGGTCTTCCAAGAAACAAAACTCAGTATCCTTATCCACCGCCGAAGCGGAATACATTGCCGCTGGTTCATGTTGTGCTCAATTACTTTGGATGACCCAAACTCTTAAAGATTATGGGATATATGTGAAACATGTTCCATTGCTATGTGACAATGAAAGTGCTATTAAGATTGCTCACAATCCCATGCAACACTCTCGATCTAAGCACATTGAAGTTCATCATCATTTCATTCGAGATCATGTTGCCAAAGGGGACATTAACCTTAAGCATGTTAGCACCGATAAGCAATTGGCGGATATATTCACTAAACCACTTGATGAGAAAGTGTTTTGTAGGTTAAGAGGTGAATTGAACATCATTGATGCTTCAAACTTGGAGTAGGAACTCCATTTGATACATGTGAGGCATGAGCCTATGACTAATCCTTGATATTGCTCTTATGATGCTATTCATATGTCTTGGATATATTTGTACCTTGCATGTTTTATAACCCGTGTAGGTACTTGGTTGAATCTAAATCTATGAGATTGCAACTCACTCACATCTTGAGCAATCTCTACATCACCAAGTCTCTACTCAATGGTGGTTGAAGACAAGGAAGCACGAAGCCATTCAAACACATCCTTTGACAAATTCTATGTTAAATCCTATAATTGTCATTTTGGATACACAAGTGTTCTTCCTTGCAAGACTAACCCATGTAGGTAGATGAACTCAAACTCCAAATGGTGCTCCCAACTCTTGATGAACTACATCAACCTTGAGCTACCCACACAAGTTCAACTACATGAGCAAGATCGATACCACCACCCAAGGTATGTTATTCCATCTTAGAGAAGCTTTACTCCAAGTCATGAGACAAAGCAACTCGACTAGATGTGAATACATCAAGATGCTTAAACGAAAAATGGTAATCCCATTTTGAGCTTAAACGATGAGTATGACCTATGATCAAGTGCTCTCACTTGACTCGTAAGTCAATATACTCTAACATAGGTGACTTTGTCGCCGCCCAATTCTAGATGAAGTTCTCTTGTGTTCTTTTCTGTGTTATTGCATTTCTCCCTTGCATATTTGTTTCCCCTTTTCAAACAAAAAAACAAAAAACTTCATCTAGATCTTTAAGTTTCTTTTCTTTTCTTTTCTTTTTGTTCTGCATTTTCTGCATCCAATTCATTGCAAATCTTTCAGTTAATTCCTTGCAAATTCTTGTGAGATCTTACTTGTCTAGTGAGCTGAGAGGACAAGTGGTTCCACTCTGATGAACTCGGTCACACCGGTTTGTTTCCTTCGGTCTAACCGAAATCTTTCGGTGCAACCGAAGCACACAACTCGGAGTCACCGATTTCATCACAGGAAAACCAACTTGCCACTCATTCCTGATTTCTATTTTGCTCCAGCTCCACTCAATGATTCTTGTCCTCTACCAGCATCATGTTACACACGCTTCTTTGCTCTGTGACTCAAGGACCAACCCATTTGTATCACATGTCCAAAAGACCCTTCTTGGAAATTGATGTCAAAGGGGGAGAGAGAGATCACATCAAAGCTTAATCTTTCCTATAGGGGGAGAAAAAGAGAATACTCAGGGGGAGAGGAAGTAATATCATCAATGACCCCAGATGCTTGGTGTTCAAGAGGAGAGAAGATGCCACATGTCTTTAAGAGGGGAAAGACATGTTTACTTGTTTGCTTGCTTTAGCTCAAGCTCTGCTGTTTATTTTCTATTGCTCTGATTTTCTGTTCCCTATCTTCTTCCAATATCTCATGTTAGATTCAGGGGGAGCAAGACATCTAAGGGAAGGAAATCTCTGATCTTATTGCATATTTTTATCTTTGGGGACATGTCTATATCCAATGTAGTACTCACTCTACATGTCATTCCAGTCTTGGTTCTCTTGTGGTTTCTCTTGTTTGCTCTGGTCAGTAGGTGTATATGTGTTATCTAACCTTATTTGCGCAGGTTCATCCCATTCTAAGCCAACTCAAGAACACAAGGTAAGTATATGCATCACAGTCATGTGAATGAGAAGTTCTTGCTGATGTACATACTGTTTGCAAGAAGGACTCATGAGCATGAAGGTACATTTCTTATACTCACACCATTTGCTCTGACGCATATAGCCAAGATACATGTAACACATTGCTTACTCTGTCATCCTTATGCATTCACATGCTCCTATATTCAATATTCATATGATTGCATACATGTAGGGGGAGCCTATGCATGTTACATGTCTTTCCAAACCTTTACTTGCTATTCTCTATATTTTTATCTAAAGCATTGATGTATGTTGTCATCAATTACCAAAAAGGGGGAGATTGAAAGCACAAGTGCTCCCTGGGTGGTTTTGGTAACTAATGTCAACATATCTCTTGTTGGACTAACACTTTTTACCTAGTATGTTTCAGATAAGTTCAACAATGAAGTGGCATGGACTAAAGGATGTGGAACTCCTTCAAGATGCTAAGGACATAGGATTGGCTCAAGCTTCAAGGTCAAGACTCTACATTTTATATTTTAGTGATCCAAGATCACATTGAGTCTATAGGAAAAGCCAATACTATCAAGGAGGGATGAGGTGTTGCTGTTCGCACACGAACACGTCACGTGTACCCTCGACGCCGGGGGTGATGCACCGCAGCTCACGTCGAAGGAGACCCGACCGACAGCGCGATACGCAAGACAGTCGGCGGGCGCTTTTGTAGACCCGAAGCCCCACTTGCCCGGGAGGGACCCCGTCAGGGCTCGCGGCGGCTATGGGCTGCCCTAGGTCGATTCGCTCGCCCCTAGAGCCTCGTGGATCGCTGCCCTCCAATGCGAAGAACGAACGAAGAACGAGAAAGAAAGATACAAGGGCAGGGGATAAAGATAGATGAACACAAAAGTGTAATAGATTGATTGGTTCGATTGGTGTTGTTCAATCGGCCGTCACCCCCAACATATATAAGAGGCGGCTGGACTTCCCATACAAGTAAAGGATTCATCTAGGCTTTCCTTACAAGAAAAATTACATCAATTCGCGTTCTAGAGTCCTAGTTCTATTCCAACTCGGATTCAGTCGGAATCTGGCCCAACTTCTGTCTTCCTCCTTGTGCAGGCCGCCGAGCCTCCATATGACCTCCGATCAAGATGGCCCAAATATCAAACTTGTGCGCCTCGACGATACGAACAACTCTCATGTTGATCACTTTTTCAAATAAGGCCATCTTGAATACTTTTCGAGGTCGTCTTTACCTTCCAGTCGGACTCAGTCTTGCGGTAGACTGAATTATCCGAGTCTTGTAGTGAATTTGCAGGTCATATACTATCTCTGATGACAATGACTCCAAAACCAAAGTTTACCGTCTTGATGATACGCACAACTTCTGTATTGAACACTTCTTCATCCGAAATCATCTTGATAAACTTTTGGGCATATGTTCAGTTTCACTCGGATTTGAGCTCATCCACTCGGATATTAGAGTCTTTCACTCGGATGGTCCGACTGGACTTTTTCACTCGGATGACTATATTTTCACTCGGAAGACAAACGATGACCACATTTTCAGTCGGAAGACAATCTTTTACTCCATCGGTAGGTTTTCACTCGACCTTTTACTCGATCGGTAGGTTTTCACTCGACCTTTTACTCGATCGGTAGGCTTTCACTCGACCATTTACTCGATCAGTAGGTTTTCACTCGACCTTTTACTCGATCGGTAGGTTTTTTGCCCGAAAGGTAAACTTTCACTCGACCGGTGAGTTTTCACTCGGATGGTGAGCTTTTCACTCGACCAAAAACATAGCCTGATCTTGATTTGTCTCCCCAAGTCTCATACGACCTCGGATTGAGACGAATTATACATGAAAATCGATCGGCTCGACGAGACGAAACTTTTTCGTGTTGAAGGTTTTTCGATTCAAGGCCGTCTTGAAGGCCGAATTGCTCACGCATTGCATCAGACACTTATCAACATGTGTCTGGTGTCAAGCGTAATATTTCGGTCTCTGACCTGTCCAGACCATATTGACTATAACTTTTGCATATGAACTCGGATTGAGATGATTTATATATGAAAATCGACTGTCTCGACGAGACGAAGACAATTCCTTTAGAGCACTCCTTCATCTGAGGTCATATTGAGGACGTAATCGGCCAAAAAATCATTCGGAACATTGAATTATGCCACTCGGAGTATAGTTTCGGTCCGTAGGATAAGGTCGAATGAATATAACCGAAACATCAAAGTTGTTCCACTCGGCGACGTGAATCTTTTCATGCTGAAGGCCCATTCACTCGAGACCATCTTCATTGCAATCTGTATCTTGCCAAAAACAGGTGTCAACACATGCCCCCCTGTTTTCTGGCAGAGCTTGCGTGCCAGAAAATACCTTGCCTAGGGTAATTTTTAAACACGATGTCAACACTCCATCGGCTGTGCATGTTGAGTATGATAATTTTAATCATCCATATGCTCATGTTTGTTGCTTCTTCGATAGAGCCTCTTGGATAATATTTGTCTGAAACAACAATTGGATGTCACAAAGGCTTCCACGTAAATTTCTTATGTCAATCCGGACCTTGCATTTGTCCAGGCATTCCCTGGGAATATTAGAACCCTTCAACGAAGACGGTTGCCGAACGATTATGACCATGCACCTCAAAGGAATACTATCAACAGTTCGGCGACTCAACTCATTATCAAAGTACACCATCAAGCCTCCGCCGAACAACGTCTGTCTCCTGACTTGGATCCTGCAGATAAGAGAAACTTTCTCCAGCCAGCTATATGACTCGCATTAGATCCATCAGTGGCCGACTCCACCGTGGAGTCAGCCGCAACTTGTGAGATCAATGTTTGAGTGATTCGTCGATGCATATAAAGATAACATTTGTTGGACGGTTGGCAACGAATCATTGTGAACCTCGATGCACGCCACCCCTGTAGCCAAAAATTCCTCTAGCCTGAATAGCACATCATATTCGGCTTGATTATTAACATGTAAGCTCTAGTCGTCATGAAGTCTTCAAATCAAGCCCGTGAAGAAATACGTGAATAACGCCGATTTTGGGCGCTGCTTAACTGAATCCTGAAAATAATCTCCACGGCACTTTGATTTGGTGTCCAGTGAGTGCCGACTGATAAATGGGATGTCACGCTCCTTTCTTTCGGTCTCCTAAGTCAACATTTCCTTGCTCCCCGAGTGAACAGAGCTTCATTCATCTCGGTGACACACTTTCTCTAGATCCTGCGATAAACCAACAATATGAGTCGACAACTTTTGCTGCACTAGATCCTCGATTAGTGGCCGAATAATTAGTCGGCCTTCCATTGTTTGGCAAAACTAAGAATTGGCTTTGGGAATATGAGATACACCACAATGAGCACAATTATTCAGATGCCAACTTTGTCAACATAATGTACTCTTAGGGCGATATGCAAATATCGGCCATGTGTCCTTATTTCGAAGGACATGGTGAACCCGTTCACCAAAGTGTGAATAGCCGAAATAATTCAGATGCTTCAGCTGGGATTAAGCTCTGGGACGCTGGCTTTGATGGAACGGTCGAAGAATATGGACGATGTGCCATTTGGAGTCCGCTATATTGAGATGAAAACAATCGACTCTGCCTACCGGCTTCACGCTTGTCCTCCTTTACTCCTGCCGGCTTTGCAACAGGAGATGTGATTCCGCTCTTGACTTGAAGATTTCTCTTGGGAACCCAAGCCATATTCCTCTTCTCCAGCTCCTTGACCCTGAGCCTCTTAAGTTTTCTTTCTTCCCAATGTGATAAGCCAAGTGAGCTTCCCGGCTGTGATTTTGTTTTATGCACTAGCAAATTCTTCCTTGCTTTGGGCATCTCTGGCTTGGCCTGTCGAAACTTGGCGATTGGATCCTTAAAAGTAACCCGCTTCTCTTTCTTGTCCTTAGTAGCCAACATAGACTCGGCTGGCTTTTTGTCATCTGGAATTGGATCTGAAATAGCACACTTGCGGCCATCCTTTTTTCACTCGGTACACTTGCTTGACCGCATCCATCTTCTTTGTCGAGCTCCGGACCGATTCTTTTTGGTTGAGTCGGTCTATAACATGTTGTTGTTGAACAAACGACGATCCTCTCGGAGCTACATAATTTTGCTGAGGTGGTTTAGAATATGATGGACAGTGTGCCCTTGATTTATACTTGTTCCATGATTGATATGAATAATAGTCAACATGGGGAGGAATCCATGACATTGGTATTGGTGACCCAAAAGGAGGATATAGAGTCTGCTTGCTCAACTTCTTCCTTCGCCCATCCCGGTGTTCAGATTTATGCCTTGGGGGTGACTTCCATGCTTTTATTTCACTCGGCCGATAAGCACTCTTTGCCTCACTTATCTTCTGATATTTTTCTAATAACTGCGCGAAAGTGACTTTTGGCTTTTTACCTTTGTGCTTACCATTGCCTTTGCTTTCTTTAATTGTGCATGTATTGGTCTTTGAATTTTCTTGTTGCCCCCCAGTGCTAGATGTCGTCATTGTAGCTTTAATGGAATTCTCGTCTTCAAGATTTTTGTTGATGCACCTTTTAACCATATCCTTGCTCGAAGACTTGACCCCGTCATCGTCAGTGTTTACCTGTTGACCTTTAGATGAATCGGCTTGAGATAGCCGAGTCAACATTTGATCACCATCAAGACCAATCTGATACGACTGGCCATATGCTTGTGCCTCAACAAACTCCAATCGTCCTATGTTGTCCGATTGTGCGGCTTGATGAATCACGTTGTTGTCTTTGATATTCTCTTCAAACAAGCATTGCATTTGTTCTTGTCCTGCACTGGACGTACACTCCTGGCCCATTAAACGATATTGTGATACCGGCTCTGAAACAAAACAACCGAATGGTGCCAGCTTAGTGTCATCTGACTCGGTTATGCATTGATTTTTGTTGTCCTTTTCCGATGCTTTTGAATCGGCTATCCTGGAGAACTTTGAACATGGCTTTATATTCCTACAACCAAAATAATTACAGAATATATGTCTCATCTGAGACCAAATGTTAGCCAGGCATGAAACAAACAAAGTTGTCCATATGAATATAAAGTTCAGTCGACATGACAGGAACAACTTTGGTTGCGATAAGTTGTCACTATTAGCCTCTTTGAATAATGCCATGTGTTGATCAGCGTGATTAGTGACAAGATCACTCCTAACAAATAGATTACTCATTTCAATTGGTCTTCCAAAATTAATTAGAATCTTACTAACAGGTGCATCAACAATATGATTTTGACCGAATCGAAAATTGAGTAAACTATCTGCTAGGTGTACCTTTGTGAAGACGTTGGAAGAAGAAAATGGTTGCACCACTGGAACAATACATTGTTCCACTTCTGAATAATTCTCCAATGCCTCTTCCTCTTTTTCTGGATCTCGTGCCTCATCACTCGGATTGCCCGAGTATATTTCAGTCGGATTGCCCGAGTGGATTGGACGCTCTTTGTCAGTTGGACTTTGCTCGGCCGCATTTTCTTGGTCTTGATGTTCATCGTTAACTGAACTGTGTTCAACCATATTACTTTGTTCTTGATGATCATCAATATCTTTAGCACGAGACTCACAGGGTAGCATGTAAGCTCCCTTACATCCAGAAAAATCTAACAAGGCCAATTTATTGCATTTACCATCCCTTTGCTCAGCGAAACTTGCATCTTCTGTTTTGGTACACGCAACAATAATTGGCTTGATGCACTCGACTTTAGCTGGCGATGCACTCGTCTGGAACGATGCACTTGACTGGCATGATGTACTTAGATGGGTCGATGCATTCGGCTGGTATGATGTACTCGGTATGGACTCTATGCACTCGGTTGTAACCATCTCTGTGCTCAATCTGGTTTCAACTGAATCCACCATCGTCTTTTCTTTAAAGGAATCGTTCGACTCGGCTGTAGATGACTTATTCGAATGAACCATATTAGCCGAGTGAACCCTTTCTTGCTGATTTGCTTGCAAACCTTTTTGCTTCAATATCGCAGAAGGGCCAACATAAGTGCTGGATGGAGGAAGGCAGTTGATGTATTCTTGCAAATATTCCTCTCCACGGCTCTTCTTGAGTGCTTCGTAAGCCTGTCGATATCCTGCTGGTAATTCCTCAAGAGTTGGCGTAGTAAATTCGTTGACGCTATTCCCTGTGAGCTTTGGCTTGATCTTGTCCACTTGGGCCACATATTTTTCTGTAAACTCGGCCCTACTTGGATTGGCTTGCCCCCCAATACTTTTATGATCTTTCGGCAATGAAGTGATGTTGCCGAAATTTTGCAATTGTATAGGGGGTGTATAGCATGCTGCAGTGATAGGTGAAGACATGTGCACTACTGTCGAATATTCTCTCTCGCCAATTTGATCAATCGGCAAAACTTCGTCTTCTTTTAAAACCCTAGCTTTTATTGCCTCATAATCAGGAACCAAACCTTTATCATGTTGCTCAAGGCAAAGAGCGGCAATCTTCTTATTTTGCGCTAAGCTTTTTAATGCAGCCAAAGTCACCTCATCTCCTGCAATATTAGACACATACACTCCTGTAGAATCTCCATTCACTCGGCCATAAAAGTGAGCCGAGTCATGAATACTTTTAATTGCATATGATGCTGAACAATTAATATCATGAGGTGTATCATATGATGACTGAGGATAACCGGCCAAATAGCTAATGGAAGCATGGCCGATTGCCTCATTCATCAGCATGTTTGGGGATAAACCCGCATATTGCGAGTTGACTGCCGATGGAAAAAACTGCGAGACGCCTTCCTGCACATAAGGTGTCATATATTGATCACTCGAACAAATCGTGTTATTCATCGGCATATTGAAAGGTGTTGCCGATGCACGAAGGTTCAGATTCATAAGTTGCATGTCGCGGTTCTGTAAATTCGAAGTTTCTCCAATGGAATAACTAGTCGGCCTTTGCTCGTTAGGGCTAGCCGACATGACATGTCCATTGAAAGATCTAGCAACATCAACATAATGGCTATTTGCATCTACGTAAGGAGATTGATGATACATGTTACCGTTGTAGATTGCAGCCGCTTGATGACGCTCTCCTCGTAGCAAGAACAGGCTGGAAACTGTTCAAAGCTTCGTCCCCAGCGGAGTCGCCAAAAAGTGTGTTCGCACACGAACACGTCACGTGTACCCTCGACGCCGGGGGTGATGCACCGCAGCTCACGTCGAAGGAGACCCGACCGACAGCGCGATACGCAAGACAGTCGGCGGGCGCTTTTGTAGACCCGAAGCCCCACTTGCCCGGGAGGGACCCCGTCAGGGCTCGCGGCGGCTATGGGCTGCCCTAGGTCGATTCTCTCGCCCCTAGAGCCTCGTGGATCGCTGCCCTCCAATGCGAAGAACGAACGAAGAACGAGAAAGAAAGATACAAGGGCAGGGGATAAAGATAGATGAACACAAAAGTGTAATAGATTGATTGGTTCGATTGGTGTTGTTCAATCGGCCGTCACCCCCAACATATATAAGAGGCGGCTGGACTTCCCGTACAAGTAAAGGATTCATCTAGGCTTTCCTTACAAGAAAAATTACATCAATTCGCGTTCTAGAGTCCTAGTTCTATTCCAACTCGGATTCAGTCGGAATCTGGCCCAACTTCTGTCTTCCTCCTTGTGCAGGCCGCCGAGCCTCCATATGACCTCCGATCAAGATGGCCCAAATATCAAACTTGTGCGCCTCGACGATACGGACAACTCTCATGTTGATCACTTTTTCAAATAAGGCCATCTTGAATACTTTTCGAGGTCGTCTTTACCTTCCAGTCGGACTCAGTCTTGCGGTAGACTGAATTATCCGAGTCTTGTAGTGAATTTGCAGGTCATATACTATCTCTGATGACAATGACTCCAAAACCAAAGTTTACCGTCTTGATGATACGCACAACTTCTGTATTGAACACTTCTTCATCCGAAATCATCTTGACAAACTTTTGGGCATATGTTCAGTTTCACTCGGATTTGAGCTCATCCACTCGGATATTAGAGTCTTTCACTCGGATGGTCCGACTGGACTTTTTCACTCGGATGACTATATTTTCACTCGGAAGACAAACGATGACCACATTTTCAGTCGGAAGACAATCTTTTACTCCATCGGTAGGTTTTCACTCGACCTTTTACTCGATCGGTAGGTTTTCACTCGACCTTTTACTCGATCGGTAGGCTTTCACTCGACCATTTACTCGATCAGTAGGTTTTCACTCGACCTTTTACTTGATCGGTAGGTTTTTTGCCCGAAAGGTAAACTTTCACTCGACCGGTGAGTTTTCACTCGGATGGTGAGCTTTTCACTCGACCAAAAACATAGCCTGATCTTGATTTGTCTCCCCAAGTCTCATACGACCTCGGATTGAGACGAATTATACATCAAAATCGATCGGCTCGACGAGACGAAACTTTTTTGTGTTGAAGGTTTTTCGATTCAAGGCCGTCTTGAAGGCCGAATTGCTCACGCATTGCATCAGACACTTATCAACATGTGTCTGGTGTCAAGCGTAATATTTTGGTCTCTGACCTGTCCAGACCATATTGACTATAACTTTTGCATATGAACTCGGATTGAGATGATTTATATATGAAAATCGACTGTCTCGACGAGACGAAGACAATTCCTTTAGAGCACTCCTTCATCTGAGGTCATATTGAGGACGTAATCGGCCAAAAAATCACTCGGAACATTGAATTATGCCACTCGGAGTATAGTTTCGGTCCGTAGGATAAGGTCGAATGAATATAACCGAAACATCAAAGTTGTTCCACTCGGCGACGTGAATCTTTTCATGCTGAAGGCCCATTCACTCGAGACCATCTTCATTGCAATCTGTATCTTGCCAAAAATAGGTGTCAACAGTTGCTTAATGAGCCTCTTGCTTCATGTGCTTAGTGATATGCTCCAAAACCCTGAACTATCTTCCCACATCCACATATGACCTAAACCAAAAGTCAAACTCATCCCCATCGATTTTTTCTATCCGACGCCACCGAGTTTCACTTGTCATAGCCACTGCCACAAACCCTAGCAAGTCGGTTTCACTGATAGGGATCTCAGTCTCACCGAGATGGGATTGTAATCTCACTATGTATGTCCATTGCCAAAATCGGTCTCACCGAGTTTGAGCAATCGATACTACCGAGATTACAATGCAAACTCTCTGGTCAGCTTGTTACCAAAATCGGTCGCACCGAGTTTGTGTAATGAGTCTCACCGAGTTTGCCTGACCAACTCTCTTGTTAGCTAATTACCAAAATCGGTCCCACCGAGTTTGTGTAATCGGTCACACCGAGATTACGTTATGCCCTAACCCTAACCATATCGGTCCTACTGAGTTGCATCTCAGTCCCACCGAAAATCCTAACGGTCACTAGGTTTGCTAAAATTGGTCCGACCGAGTTTAACGATTCGGTCCCACCGAGTATGGCAGATTGTGTGTAACGGTTAGATTTTGTGTGGAGGCTATATATACCCCTCCACCCACTCTTCATTCGTGGAGAGATCCATTAGAACACATATACACTTCCAATACCTATTTTCTGAGAGAGAACCACCTACACTTGTGTTGAGTTCAAGATATTCCATTCCTACCATATGAATCTTGATCTCTAGCCTTCCCCAAGTTGCTTTCCACTCAAATCTTCTTTCCACCATATCCAAATCCTGTGAGAGAGAGTTGAGTGTTGGGGAGACTATCATTTGAAGCACAAGAGCAAGGAGTTCATCATCAACACACCATTTGTTACTTCTTGGAGAGTGGTGTCTCCTAGATTGGCTAGGTGTCACTTGGGAGCCTCCGACAAGATTGTGGAGTTGAACCAAGGAGTTTGTAAGGGCAAGGAGATCGCCTACTTTGTTAAGATCTACCGCTAGTGAGGCAAGTCCTTCATGGGAGACGGCCGTGATGGAATAGACAAGGTTGCTTCTTTGTGGACCCTTCGTGGGTGGAGCCCTACGTGGACTCGCGCAACCGTTACCCTCCGTGGGTTGAAGTCTCCATCAACGTGGATGTACGATAGCACCACCTATCGGAACCACGCCAAAACATCCATGTCTCCAATTGCGTTTGAATACTCCAAACCCTTCCCTTTACATTCTTGCAAGTTGCATGCTTTACTTTCCGCTGCTCATGTACTCATTGCATGCTTGCTTGATATGTATTGTATGTGTTAAATTTGTGCCTAAACTCCACCTAAACTTAAGAATATTAAAACTGCAACTTTTGGCACTTAGTGTCTAATCACCCCCCCTCTAGACACCTCTTCTCGATCCTTTCACCTGCTCACCTCTTGTATCTTCTCTTTCTATTGCCTCTTGCAGGCCAGCATATAATTCCGTTCTTAGGTTTCCTTGGTGTCTTTTGATCCAGTCCAGTTTGTACTGCAAAATGCATGCAAGGGCATCCACATTGAACTGCAGTTTAAGCTTTTGACACACCAAGAAGTGTTTTGATTGATTAGTATGGTGTTGTATATGACTCTCATAGTATTCCAAAATTGTTACATGCTTTCTCTTGCATTTTGCACCTTACCTTAATATTTAATGTATATTTCCTCTATATCTTCTCTATAGGGGAATAATAATGGATACTGCATAGCCGTGAATTATGAATGGTTCTTTGATATTCTTCTCGGCCTTATCTCTTTGTACTGAACAATGATATCACATCCTTTTCTATTCCCTATTGTATCATTCACAATCAAGCCTGCAACTTTGGTTGCCATTCTGAGTGTTTTTGCTAGTCTATTATCGCTATCCAACATATTTTTAAGGCCCTCGACAGTATGACGATTGGTTGAATCCCTTGTGTATTCTGATGCTGGCGCGTTAATCCTATTTTTACCTCATTTGTAGGGTCATAGGTGCATAACTACGCTATGCGTGTTTTATCTTTACCTTCAGGAAGTAGTGTTCCTATTTTGTGGTATTTTAGCCATTCATTCCAAATACATAAGGTCCATGACCATTGTTTATTTTTATGTCTACCTTTCCTCCCATTGATATGAAAGCGAACATGGACTTGTACAATCTGAATTTTTTTCATGTTGTTTTTCCACCTCTTTCCATTGTGTTTCCTTAGCAATTTGGTGTTATCCAGCGGCTCTCTCAATAGTGGCAAGTCAACCTTGCCTGTTGGTAGCATAATCTGAAAGATGGCATGTTCTCGCTCTACCTGAAGTTCTTTCTTCGTACCAGAAAATTGCATCACATCACTCACTTGCAACTTGGGTTTCTTACATTCCAAATTTCCATATCTGCCCTCTCCAACGTCCTATTCAAGTTTCCTAATTTAGCATCAATTTAAAATTCATACTGTCTAGTTGTTCTTGTTGGTACTGAAACAAACTTGATAGAACTTACATATTTGGTGGTTTTTTTCTCTATCCTGTTTTTTCTGTCATACACTTTGTGTTATTTTTAGTCGTTTACACGCCCCTAAAAGAAATACCAAGTTCTTGAATGTCCAAATTGTAGATCTTGATTGAACTTCCTTGATACTTACCTCTTAGTCATACCAGCCTGACTGATTACTGATTTTGTTTTTGTCACTGGTTCTGGATTGTTCTTTCTTCGTATTTTTCTTTTCATATATAGTCTTACATCTCTAGCTATCTCTTTGTATTACTTGCCCTGCATAAGCATAAATACCATAGTAGAAATAAGAGATTTTTTAGGTGTGCATTGTACCGTCGTTTCTGTTCTTGCTGTTGGGAAAAGATTGAACTGTAAGAATAAGATAAGATTGTAATCTAGGATGCAAAGTTGATGTATAATAACCACCGAACAATCACAAAGGAAACTTAGGACATGAATGAAAAGCTTATTTGATTATGTTGTCATACCTTTTGTTTCTGTTGGTGCTTTTGAGAAAATATTAAACTATATGTCATTTCTACACGATCTGTGTAGATGGTACTTACTGGAGGCTCGCTCGACCGATGGCACAATTGAGGATATTGGGGGAACTTGCTTGCGAGAGTTCCTTTTCTACTTTGAGGGAAAGCCATCACGGTGGTGTATATTAATTTGGAGTAACTGTAATAGCAACATCATGATGGGTATAAATCTAACCTATCATGAGTTTGTCTATGGAATCACGAGATTGATTGTGAGATTGGTGTAAAGAACATGTGATAGGACTTAAGATTGATCGTGAGATTAGTGTATATGTTATTGGAAACAAAAACAAAAGAGAATACATGCAAATGATCAGTGCAAGGTTGGATTGTTTGGGAGAAGCGTTTAACATACCTATCTTGGCTTGGGCCGTTGCTCATGCTGTATATTGTTGTGTGAGCCACCTTGGACGGGCGACATGTGCCTTCCGGTCCTATTTGCTTGAGTAAAAAAAGACCTGAGATAGGAGGAAATACGTAGGGGTGGAAGCCTAGATTGTTGACCTGAGAGGAGGAAGCATGTATACGTGGAAGCCTGGATCGTTCGTGTGGTATTTTCCCAAGGCAATGTCGGTGAAGATGATTTAGGCAAGCTAGGGTTCCTGAGCGTAGGTTTCTTCTGATTTTGTTAGATCGCTTCTTCTGTTCGTAAGTTGGCCTTGGTAGGTTAAGATTTTTTAAAGGAAAAAAAGGTAGACGTGAGGAAGTTTTTTTTCCCACTATATCTTATAACACAATGGCAATGGTGGGTAATTTTAAAGTCAAGTCTAATCTAATGGGCATATTTTTTGGACTATTAAATTAACGGTTAGATGTTTCTAATTTTGGTGGTAATTTCTAGACTAATTTCTTTTTTCTGGTTAGCCCGTAAAGTACTTTTTATATATAATAGATACTCAGAGCAACCTAGATCCATTTAGTACAAGCCAGATAAACAGAACTCGGAGAAGTGAATTCAAAAGGAAAATAAAAATAAAAACAGACTACAAGGTGAGAACACCCACTTCCTACATCAAGCTAGAAACGAAAGCATTAGGACGATTAAGACTCTTCTTAATACACATCGAAGAACACCACGCTTAAGAGAAACAGAAACTACAACATATACACATCGAAGAACACGAGGCTACACGAAAGTAATTCAAAGGGTGTTACTTACCAAAGCTCGTTTTACAGGTTCGGTGCAGCTCCTCTTTAACTTGCCACGCTCCTTGAAGATGTCCCGAATATCCCGTGTTTGGTCTTCATTGCTCCTCTGCATGTTCGCACTCGTGGTTTTAAAATCTCAACATGGCAAGAAAAATATACTACTAGTAATACTCGCGCATCTTGTGGGCAACATTAAAGCACTCGTCTGCCATGTTAGAGCATCTCCAATAGAATCGCAACGCGCGGCGCTTTAAAAAGCGTTTACAGTGCTGAGATCGAGAAGTAGATACTAGAGATTAGAGGATAGTTCTCAGCATAGATAGATAAAAGAAGATAATTCAACTACTCCTCGTCGTCCGACTCCTCCTCGGTGATGTCCTCCTCCGACGTCTGACTGTAGGCATGAAGATACCGATCGTCGTTGGATTCCCAGGGTGACGCTGCTCCTAGCCTCATGTTGAATTGAGCGTCCGCTTTTCGCCTACGCTTGTCCTCACGATAGGCGGCTCGCTCCGCCCTCCTCTTATCCCTCTCCGACCTCCTTTGCGCGTAGAACTCGCGCTCGTTGTTGATGTCCTGCGGGAAGTGTTGGCGCCATAGCGCCATGGCTTCCTCATCCATCTCGGCGATGCCGAGACGGTGCTCCCGCCTCCGGTTGTCGCAACGATCCTCGTCGATGCTAAGCCGCGGCAGAGGCGCGAGCTCCTGCGCCCGCTCCCGCATCGGCACGTTGGGGAAGTTCAATGTCCTATGAGGCCACCGGAGGCGCCACACAGCCGCGTCGTACGCGCGGGCGGCCTTGTTGGCGGTGTCGAAATTGCCAAGGCCGAAGCGCATCCCGCGGAACCGGATCTCGGTGGAGAAGCCACCGGAGGGGCGCGCGCGGACGCCGCGGTATCCCCAAGTTTCGCGGCGACGCGGCGGCATGGTGGTGCGGCGGCGGTGAGGCAAAAAAGAGCGGGGAGAGAGTGCTGGCGAGGGACAGAGTGAGGAGAGAGCGGTGGGAAGGCACAGAGCAGTGGGAGGGCATTGGATTTTATAAAGCGCGCCGGACGCCGCGCGCCAAAACTAGCACACGCCCGGCCGCTTTTTCCCGTGCGCGCGCGATCCTTCCCCGATGTCTCTGCTATCTCTACTCTCTTCTCTACTGTTATAATTATTTTATATTTACTATTTAATATTTCTCTCTACTTCCTTTACTGTCTACTTTTTTTCTCTATACTTTTTTTTCTTGCAATATAGGCCGTCCGATTTATATCTGGCAGATAGGAACGAAACAAATGGGAATTTTGCAAAAATATACCCATACCCCTCTCCAGATTTGCAAATAAGGCCTTCCCATCGCTCATCCTTTTATCCCACAAGATAAACTACTCATACAAATGCATCTTGATGCGTGCAACGCATGGGCATCTTGCTAGTTCTAAAAATCTTTCCATCATTTGCCACACTACTGGTTGCAGATGAAAAACCCACACAAGCACAGCGCGATACAGGAGCGAAGCACAATTACAAGCTGATATTTTGTTGGACAATGGAGGCTATAACCAATTACTTTTACGGGAACAATAGCACCCAGGAAATTTGAAGGGTAGGTATGAACAAAATTGGAACTGCACATGTACTACTAAGTGATTCAATACACACATTACCAATCGAGGAGGAGAACGATGGTTGCGGCGGCCTCTGTGAGTCATGGTCGGCAACGGGAGTCAGTTCATTGTCCACGACGGTGGTACTTCTGCGCTTGGCATGGGCTTTCGGGAAGCAGATCCGAGACCGTGGAAGACGATGCCGGGGAAGAGGCTCCGTGTACGACGACGATGGTGGACCGTCTCTAGTGCGGCGTACGAGGTCGTCGATGAGGCAGATGCGCTGTAGTGGACGAGTGTGCCGATGTGAAGGGGAGGAGCACGAAGGCTGTGGTGCCATGGAGAAGTCTATTTTGCGGTGGGGATAGAAAATGGGGAGTATTCAGGTGTACTACTCTGGGTGCCGGGGTGGAGTTGGCTGGGTAGGGTGAACCTGAAGTTACGAAAAGAGCCCCCTACCAAGCGTCATCCGTAGGCCTGTTCCGAAGGCTATGATGGTAACTTCCCACTGCTCGAATCAGTGTCGCGGGAGATTTTCCCGCCGACCTCAAAATTTTGTGACAGTGGACTCCCCGTGTGGCGTGTTGAGTGATTCGGCTAAGCAACTAGCGAGTAGTAGTAGTAAACTCTGCATATTAGGTTTGACCGAAGTCAAACTTCCTAAAGTTTGACCAAGTTTATAGAAAAATATAAACATTTACCATAACAAATATGTATGATGTGAAAGTACATTCAATAATGAATCTAATGGTATTTATTTGTTATTGTATATGTTAATATTTTTTGTTATAAGCTTTCTGAGAGTTTACAAAACATGACTTTGACCAATGCTAATACGCGGACTTAAATAAAAATGGAGGCAGTACACATTTGTTTTCTTAGTTTGTAGTGAACTAATCATTTGTTGAAATTGTGAAATAAATATATTATGCTATTGACTTCGAATGTAATGGTCTATACAGTTCAATAGTTACAATCACTGTCGAATCCCAAGATGTATACAAGGTCTATAGTACTTCACAACATGCTCAAACTCACATAATCCCAGTCAAATGAGAATCTAAATGCATTTCATAGTTATTACTTTGTAGGATGCAACAAAAACAACCATAACTCTACATCGGCCATTATAGAAGCAACATTTTGACATATCCCAATGTGTGAACGAAACATGCAGATAGAGCTTTTGAAGATGGAGCAGATAGGGTGGGAAAGATTGTATGTATGTGGACGAGAGACTAGGAGACAAACCTAACGAGACAGAGATAGAGAGAGAAAGAGACAGGAAGAAGTTAGGTCTGTGAGAAAGATGGATACATGTAATATACATGAGATGCGTGTGCATCTGGATTCTGTATACGTGGAAGGAGAAGAGACAACATGTTTGATGAGAGACCTGGAAAAACATGGATGAGAGGGGAAGGATCTCGTGGGTTGCGGGATTGACAATTTTGTGCGGGGGAGAGAGGGGTTGGTAATTTTGTGCAAGAGAGAGAGAGAGAGTGGGTGGGGGGAGGAGTCAGTCAGCCGACGTCACATCACCCTGCTTCCAAATGACCCTGCATTCTCTAGCGCGGTGTGGTCGCCGTCTTCGATATGCTCGATGCCCTCTTTGAAGATTCAGGTGTTGTGCATGTTGGGGTGCAAAGAAGCACAAGCGAGAGTGGTCGCCATATAACCTTGGATGGGGATGAATTGTGTGCTCGAGGGAGTGTGTGTGTGTGTTGTGCTGCGTGTGTCTCTGTGTGTGTGTGTGTGTGTGTGTGTGTTTGTGTGTGTCAGATATTGAGAGAAAACAAACCTAAGGAGAGAAATGGGTATTCATGAAGAGATTGTGCGGGCCTTGAGGTGGGCAGGGGTCGGGTGAGGGTGTCAAAATGTGCGTGTTGATGCATGTGTTGCATGCGACCGTGCGAGGGACGGACGAATCGAGAGAGATGGTTGTTGTGTTACGGATGCTCCTCTCCATGTCTCTCTCTCTCCCTCTCTCTCTCTCACACACACACCACTACAAAAAAATACACTTCCGTGATGATACGTGTTTGTCACAGTAGGTCGCTTTTTTTGTCATGCATGTACATCCATGACAAATTTATGACAGAATCATAGTAATACCTGTGTTGTCGTAGAAGTGTTCCATGACATTACCAAAATTATCATCACGGAAGTGTCCACTTCCATAACGATAAATCGGGCGTCACAGAAGTGCTTTCGTCAAGGGTGACCGACACGTGGCATCCACCGTAACGAAACGCCGTTAAGCTATCGGGTCGGGTTTTGGATCCGATAACCCATTAACAGCCCCGACCAATGGGGATTTTCCATGTGTAAAATCATCATTGGCTAGAGGAAACACGTGTCGGCTCATCGTTGGGACAGATGTCATCCACTCACTGGACAGAAGGCGCCTATGATACGTCGACACGTGGCACGGCCCAATAGTGGCCCATTCCTGTGAAAAGGCCGGCCCGTTTGACTTGGTCAAAAGCTAGCGGGCCGGCCCATGGAAAGCCTGTTAACGGCCTGTTCGCATATAGCCCATTTACAACCCGCTAACCCAAGGCCCGTTATACCCTATCCGAATTAGGACCAGTAGTGTCATCTGGGCCGTCCAATATGATTCCAGCCCTTTTTCACTTCTGGCCCATGTATAGCCCATGATGTCTTTCGGCCAATATGAGGCCCTTTGTAACTCTTGGCCCATTAGCGCCTGTGTTTAAACTGGCCCGTAATGAACAGTGTATTACTTTACACCCATTAACAGCCCATGGTGAAACCGTCCCGTAATGAACAATGTATCACTTTATACCCGTTAACGGCTCGTTATTCCATTGGGCCGTTTCCAGCCCATGTTAACTTTCGGCCTTCTGAGGGCCCATTTATTCTTGGGCTCATTTGTAGCATTCGGTTACTTACGGCCCGTTACTGTCATTTTCTGCTTGTGGGCCAAATTCAGCCCGTCGTTACAGTCGGCCCGTTTGTGGACCGTTAGTCTGTTGGGCCATTTTCATAGCATCACCAAATACGGCCTATTTAACGGCCCATTATGGTCAACCCATAAAATGTATGATTTCCATTAAATGCCCGTCTACGGCCCATTAAAGGCTCGTACAAGACCCATAAATGAGTCAACAGCCCATGGATCCTACGAGACGTACAAGGCCCATGGATCCTACGAGACGTTGAAGGCCCATGGATCCTATGAGATGTTGAAGGCCCATGGATCCTATGACATGTAGAAGGCCCACGGATCCGACGGCCCATGAGGGCCATGGTCGGGCAAGTTGGCCCCCGTTTGAACGATATAGCTTATTCAAAGAATTATCCTACTCAATACTATCACCTCCAAAAAGCATACACTATACAACAAAGAGATGAAGGCATAGAAAGGTAGAATAATCCTACACTATACAATAAAGAAATTACAGCTGATTATACCCACTGGGCATTATGGTTCGGCACAGGTGATAATAAAGCATACACAAACAGCAAATTACATACACTGGGCAAATACAGCTCATACATCATGGACGCGCATCAACTTAACTCCATTTGAACTATAATCTCTTCAGAAAATAGGATTGGCCGGATTCAGATAGCACAAATTTCAGTCTGCAAAATCTCCAATTCCTTCATGGTTACCTCAGTGTCTTGTTTCATTTTTTTGACTCCTGCATCTAATACCTGCATGTCCAGTCTCAACTTGTTGATTATACGTTGACAATCATGTACACGTTGTCTTGCCACCTCTAGTTGATGCTCGAGAACATCAGCACATTCCAATTCCAATCCATAATCATTCGGTAACGGCCATGCCGCACTGCTCGCAGATCTTTGTGTTGATGTCACTTCATCCTGAAATGTTTCTGTAAGTACACATGACTAGGCCAAAAATATAGTTACAACAATGAAGTGAACAAGATACTATTTTGTACTACATGGCAAAACAGGACTAACAATAATGTTACATGTCACTTCCAAAAAAAATTGTTACACATCATGAAGCATAAGGAGGTGATATTTAAAAAATTATAAAAAAGATAGTCTGTGCAGCCTGCATACAGAAATCCCTCTTAGCTCACCAGAGGAGCATGATGTTGGGGCCCAATCAAAAACACAGACAAGTTACAAATTTAGACAGCACGTTGCGTATAAGTAATCAAGCAGGTGGCCATTCTGTGCCTCAATTAAAGTCTTAGGGAGCATAATGAACAGCAGAGGGTTTCATACAAACATACTACAGCAGGCAAAACTATGCAATCATTAGCATAGTATAAACTAGATTGTGAGCCTCATGCAATAATAGTTGGTTAATAGACTTCAAAGCTTCAGGCACACTTCGGCAGAGTAATTAAATGGTAAGGCCTTTAATTATGTCAACTAATAGTGATACAAGTACCGAACATTAGGCATGATTATTTGGGCATCTCATTAACTGAGGACAAATAAAGCAATTGAAAAGAGAAAATTAACTATGCCTGAAACAAACAAGGAATTGAACTATTGAGTTGCATACAGTGACTTACCTTAGCAGGTTGAAGAGGCTCAGTGCAACACCTACTTCTCTTGCAAGGCTCCTTCCTAACATCTTGTACTTGGAAATCCTCAATCTTATCTTCATTGCACCCCCTCTGCAAGGTGACACAAACTAGTTACTCGTCTCCTTGGAAGATAAATATGCGTACTTTCCAGTCTATGGACACAAAATGATGAGATTATAACAAAACAACACCACATAATGAAACATGCCGCATCTCTTGCACTTGCACACAATGAAATGAGCATTTACTATGTCTGCACTATGTAAAAACTAGGCATACCTTTGAACTGGATCTCCAGGTACTCTTGGAGAGCCTACTGTAGTGTACAGCCAAACCTTTATGTCACCTATGAGTTAGACAAGGCCCCACTACAGCAGCCCTTAGTGTTTAAATCGTTGACAAGCTCTGTTAGAGTGTTAGGTCAAGAACAACAAGTAATCAAAGCAAACAGTCCTAGTATGGCTGACTGATGCAAACAAGAAATTGAACAGATGTGTGAGCAAATCTTACATATCAAGAAAAGAAGGAAAGAAGGAGGCTTAAAGACCATCATTTGACTGACCAGATTTAAGGGGCATTTAAACATCATGTGCAACGTATGAACTAACATAAACATTGCATATTCCAGATTCTACAATGGAATGCACATGTATTAGGTTATGCCATGTATGATGATGCCTAAATGTATAGATAGCAGGCAGGAGTGATTCATCATTGCACGCACAATTGACTTGCATGTTAAGGGCCAGTTTGATTTCGCCAAAATAAGCCATAAAAGATGTAAAGAAGTCATTTTTGAGTTATGGGCTTGGGCTTAACTAATTTCTCTTTGGAGGGGGGTGTATCGGGTAGAACCTTACTAAAAATTGAAGGGAAGGGGAATAGTGAAATGACTCTGTTGTCTGCCTATATTACATTCAAAATGCAACTACTAACGCCCATGTCACACCTGACTCTCAAGTAAAAACAAACACGCAAGCATTCATTGCCCTGCCCGCTTGCATCTCCTCTCCCTTTCCCTATACCTCGATCCCTTGCCTGTAGCACTAGGGTTCCTCCAGCGAGCCATCACCACTAGTCCCATCTGGCCTGGTCCTCGACGATGCTATGTCCAGCTAGGCTACATGGCCGGTGGGTAGGGGCAAATCTCCCTGGCTGATCCTCCCTCTGGCGCCGCCCCTCATTCTCGTGGTCTCCAGCAGCTGCTCCACTGTGGTTTGTCCAACGCACTACTTCAGCGGGCGCTGCACAACTACGGCTGATGGCACACGGCGGCAGAAGGCACCTTATTCCCCCTCCCCTTCTCCCAGGCCATGGCCTTGAGGTGCTGTTGAAGGATGAGCTCATCCAACAAGGTGAGGATCTCCTCTGATTTTTGCCAAAGTTTCATTCCGATCCACTATACGATGAATTGCTATGAGATGCTTCTGCTGCTGCTATATGATGCATTGCTATGAGCTGCTCCTGCTGCTGCTATATGATGAATTGCTGCTGCTGTATGATGAGTTGCTATGAGCTCCTGCTGCTGCTATATGATGATTTGCTATGAGCTACTGCTGCTATATGATGAGTTGCTACAAGCTGCTCCTGCTGCTGCTATATGATGAGTTGCTACAAGATGCTCTTGCTGCTGCTATATGCTGAATTGCTATGAGCTACTTCTGCTGCTGCTACATGATGAATTTCTATGAGCTGCTCCTGCTGCTGCTATATGATGAATTGCTATGAGCTGCTGCTGGTATATGATAAATAGCAGACTGGTGCTGCTGTATGATGAGTTGCTATGAGCTGCTGCTGCTATATGATGCTTTCAGGTGGTGCTGCTATACGATAATAACCAACCACTTGGACCATCGAATTTCAATAAATAATTGTTCTTCATTTAAATGTGGGTCATGCGTTCTTCGTTTAAATTAGGCAATGGGATCTCTATGGAAAACATTGACCAAAGTAGATTGTGCCAAGTAGATGGTATCTTTGTATTTGCATTTTGAGCAAACACTACTAGGAAAAGGCCTACTAATGGCGCACTACCGGTGCGCCATTAGTATCACGCCACTAGAATTTTTTACTAATGGCGCACCACTGGTGCGCCATTAGTATAGGCCATGGTGCGCCATTAGTATAGCCCACTGGTGCGCCTTTAGTATTTTTGAATTTTGAAGGCGGCAAAATAGTAGTGGCGCACCGTCTAACCCCCACCGTGCGCCATTGCTATTTTTGAATTTTGAATTTGGATCTGGATCGTGAATTTTTTGCCCATTTTTCTCGTTTTTTTGCTCGTTTTTTGGCATGATATTATTTCAAATTTTGTTCCTGTTTTTGGATCTTGTACGTTCTTTTGTCGTGTTCTTTTGCCGGAGAGGAGTTCGCCAGAGAGGAGTTCGCCGGAGAGGAGGAGGAGGAGGTCACCGGAGAAGCGCTCGCCTACTTCGCCGAAGAGGAGGAGGAGGAGGAG
>NC_057803.1:509797653-509817848 GCF_018294505.1 Triticum aestivum
GAGGAGGAGCTCACTGGAGAGGAGGGAGGAGGAGCTCACCGGAGAGGAGGAAGGAGAAACCATGAGGGGAGGGGAGGGGAGGAGAGGAGGGAGGAGGAGGTCGCCGGAGATCACCCTATGCAATAAATACTAGTACTCCCTGTGTCCCATAATATAAGAACGTTTTTGGCTTTTAAGATCTGGATAGGCAAAAAAATTCAAAAAATTTCAAACTTACTAATGGCGCACCTACCCATGGTGCGCCATTACTATCTTCCCGCCTTCAAAATTCAAAATAAGTCAAAAAAATAAAAAAAAGTTACTAATGGCGCACCTGCCCATGGTGCTCCATTAGTATCTTCCCGCCTTCAAAATTCAAAATAAATCAAAAAATAAAAAATGTCGAAAATTCATGTTTGTAAATTTTGCTAACAACTAGACCACATATCACATGGGAATCTTATTTTCTTTTATTTTTTTGACATTTCTATCATTTTTTTGAAACTGAAAAGGCGGTCCACTAGGGGGGGGGGTGCATTCGGGCGAATGTTTGGGCCAAGTTACTAATGGCGCACCATGGCATGGTGCGCCATTCCTAGTTTAACTAGTAATGGCGCACCACTCCTATGGTGCGCCATTAGTAGTTTTGAAAAAAAATTGAATTTTTTTATTACTAATGGCGCACCGTGGATGTGGTGCGTCATTACTAGTTCAACTAGTAATGGCGCACCACTCCCACGGTGCGCCATTAGTAGTTCTGAAAAAATTAATTTTTTTTACTAATGGCGCACCGCGGATGTGGTGCGCCATTAGTATTTGGACACTAATGGCGTACCAACACATGGTGCGCCATTAGTATATAGTAATGGCGCACCACATGTCTAGTGCGCCATTAGTGTCAATTCCATCTATAGCCCTTTTCCTAGTAGTGAAATAGTGATGGTCTGTTTTCCTATCATATTAATTACTGCACTGGGTTCAATTTGTGATGTTTGCAAGTCAAATTAATTTCCATATGGGCAGCAAAATGAAAAAAATATAATGCAATCTAGACTTTCCACTGATCATACCAAAGATAAGCTGAAAACGCAATGCAAAGAACTGGTTGGCTTATTACATGGAGGTTATATTCACAGGTGCTTATTTTCTTAGGATAACTCATAATAACTGTCCCTAAGAAACTTGGCTAATAGAACTGGCATACAAATAACATGTCACGATGATTGCAATGGAGGAGTGACGTACCATAGCACACTGTATAGGCTCACCGCTGCCTCTCCTTTTATCGCAATGTTCCATGAAATTGCCACATACATCTTGTACTTATTCATTGTGTAACCCTATCTGCAAGTTGACACGGCTAATTTCAGACATCTCTACATGATACTACATTGGATATCCCTTGCGCATACTTAAACAACCAATTAACGATTGTGTGCGTACCATAAACTAGCCATGACTCTGTATGCTGGACTAGCAGGCACTCTAAGGGAGCCTATTGTAGTGCACTCGAATTCCTACATGTCACCTACGATTTTGTGTAATGTACCGCCCCTGTTCCTAAATATATGTCTTTGTAGAGATTCCAGTATGGACCACATAAAAATGTATATAGATGCATTTTCGAGTGTAGATTCACTCATTTTGCTCCGTATGTAGCCTATAGTGGAATCTCTAGAAAGACCTATATTTAGGAACGGAGGTACGAGGTAGTATCATGTATGACATCTACATATCTAATTTAGCAGCCAGTAGTAGAAATCATTGTCTGCACAAAGGGATTACTGGTCAAAAATCCTAGCAAAGCACGCTGGCAGGCACAGAACAATACAAGAAAGAGAGAGACGTGCTTACAAGATCATAGCAATGCCTCAGTCCAGGATCTTGGTTGCCAAGCTGTTAGATCCAGAAGAAACATTGTCCTTATAGTTTTTGCCAGCTGCATAACAGGTAACAGCGACCAGTTAGTATATTTGAAGTACATCGGGCAGGTGATGCTGGACGGGTTTACAGGTGACAAGTACCTAGGCCGTGGCGGGTGCTTGGCATCTCTCCAGACGGTGCGAATCAGGTTAGAAACATCGAGGGTGATGATGCAGCGCTGGCTGTTGGGGTCCGGTAAGGAGATCTAGAACCGTCGAGTAGGGTGTTTGTGGAGCGGCTCCGGTAGGGTGGACTATGATGTGGGCAAAGCGGATCTGTGGCCATGGACGAGGGCGTAGGTGAAGCTGCTCCAGTGGTTGGGTTAAGGATGGTGTCGACGACGCGGATCTGCGGTCGTGGACGGGGTGTCAGAAGCTGCTCCGGTGGTTGGGTTAAGGATGGTGTCGACGATGCGGATCTGCGGCTGTGGACGGGGCTCCAGAAGCTGCTCCGGTGGTTGTGTTAAGGGTGGTGTCGACGATGCGGATCTGTTTCCGTGGATGGGGCGTCAGAAGCTGCTCCGGTAGGTTGGATGAGAGTGCGAGGAAGCGGATTTGAGGCCGTGGACTTGTGAGTTGGCAAAGCGGCCCCGGTAGGGTTGAGAATGGTATAGGCGAAGCTACTCCGGTAGGGTTGAGGAAGGTGTCAGTGTCGGTGTCAAAATCGGCGGATCTCGGGTAGGGGGTCCCGAACTATGCGTCTAGACCGAATGGTAACAGGAGACAAGGGACACGAAGTTTACCCAAGTTCGGGCCCTCTCGATGGAGGTAAAACCCTACTCCTGCTTGATTAATATTGATGATATGGGTAGTACAAGAGTAGATCTACGACGAGATCAAGGAGGCTAAACCCTAGAAGCTAGCCTATGGTATGATTGTTGTATGATGAAGTTGTCCTACGGACTAGAACCCTCCGGTTTATATAGACACTGGATAGGGTTAGGATTACACAAAGTCGGTTACAATGGTAGGAGATCTTGAATATCCGCATCGCCAAGCTTGCCTTCCATGCCAAGGAAAGTCCCTTCCGGACACGGGACGAAGTCTTCAATCTTGTATTTTCATAGTCCAGGAGTCCGGCCGAAGGTATTGTCCGGCTATCCGAACACCCCCTAATCCAGGACTCCCTCAGTAGCCCCTGAACCAGGCTTCAATGACGACGAGTCCGACACGCAGATTGTCTTCAGCATTGCAAGGCGGGTTCCTCCTCCAGGTTCTTCAAGAAGATTTTAAACACCAAGGATAGTGTACGGCTCTGCAAAATAAGTTTCCACATATTGCCATAGAGAGAATAATATTAACACAAATCAAATCTGCTGACGTGTCCCGCAGTGTGTCATCACACTACGACCAAGTTTTTTACTCGAATCGTTTTCACTTCTCCACCTCAGCGTGTTTTGCGAGGCAGTTTCCTTGGCACGTCTTGTCAAAGCAGAGATCGTGTCCCCCATTTACGGGATTCTCATCAATACGGACGTGGGTAACCCAACCGCGCCATTTATCACGGCGCTTGGGAGGCAAGCGAGTTTTACTAGGCTGGTGGGGACGCATAGCCGCATCCGCCCATATAAGGGGATAAGGATCCACCTTCTTACCTACGCCTTCTTCCTCCTTTGCCTATCCATCTTCTGCGCACCCGAGCTCCAGTGCCCAAGCCCGCACTTCCCACCTCAACCTTCTCCAGCAATGTCCAGAGCGGGAGGCAAGTGGATGGTCTCCTCCGTCACGGAGGGCCATGTCAAAAAGCTGAGGAAGGCCGGATACTTGTCCAAAGACATCGCACACCGGCTTCCCGAGGAGGGGCAGCTTCTCCCCACCCCAAGGCCCCATGAGAGGGTAGTTTTCCTTCCCCACTTCCTCCGCGGACTAGGTTTTCCACTCCACCCATTTGTCCGGGGGCTCATGTTCTACTACGGCCTAGATTTCCACGATCTGGCCCCGAACTTCGTCCTCAACATCTCGGCGTTTATCATCGTGTGCGAGGCTTTCCACCGCATCTGGCCCCGTTTCGGCCTCTGGCTTAAGACCTTCAATGTCAAGCCCAAGGTGGTGCGCGGTAGCTAGGCGGAATGCGGAGGCGCCATGGCGGGCAAGATGGCCAACGTCCTATGGCTCGAGGGCTCCTTCGTGGAGACCCTAAAGGGGTGGCAATCCGGGTGGTTTTACATCACCGAGCCACGCGATCCGAAATGGATCGCAGCCCCTGAGTTCCGATCCAGACCCCCCACGCGGCTTATGTCCTGGAAAGAGACGGGCCTGTTATGGGGTGACGAAAAAGAGGTGACCGGACTGCAAACATGCATCCAGTCCCTAGTGAACCAGCCGATCAAGCTTGTCAATGTAGTCCAGGTTATGCTCGTCCGCCGGATCCTCCCGTGTCAACAACGGGACTTTAATTTGTGGGAGTTCGACCCGACGCAGCACCAAACCCTCAATAGGCTCTTCGACACGACGTATGAAGACGTCTGGAAGGTGCTAACCAAGGGCGCCGAGGCTCCCGCATCCGCTTCCGAGGACCGCGGATACAGCTCGCAGCATCACGCTAGCGAGGTAAGCTATTTTCACCTTTTATAGGATGTTATGTTTTTTCATAGTTTGACTCTATGCAGGATCTAAACTCCCTCACCTTTGACAGGCTTGGCAGGCGATGTCCGGACCGATTAACTGTCCAGCTCCCTTGCCCGAAGACCCAGTCCCTGCTCTCCTAGTGAAGCTGCTGGTTCTGGCGCCTTATGTGGTGCCCGAGAAGAAGGCCAAGAAGAAGAAGGCCACGGGGACTCGAAAGAGTGCCCGTAATATGGTGGTGTCGGACTCATCGTCCGAAGAGTCCGAGACGCTCTCCTCCCGTGAGAACGAGGAGGAGGAAGAAGAAACCTCTCCCCCTCCAGTGGGGGAGGAAAGAAAAGGAAGGCCGCCCCAACGGGGGAGGCTGAAGGGTCCAAGAGGAGGAAGACCCCTCCGCCGGACTACTCCCCCAACGCCAATGAGGACGACGAGGAGTGGCCGGATAGGACCAAGAGTCCACCGAAATCGTAAGTATTCGGATACCAGAGTAACTCATGATGTTCCTTTGTCGCACAACTTTCCCTTAGTGTCGAACATAATTATGCAGCCCACCCCGGGCCGGACTCAATGAGTCGTCGAGCGGCTCCCTGGATTCATCGGACGTGAACTCAGTTCCGCCCGCTGTCTCCCCCCGCACTGCGGACGACGCTGAAATGGCATCGCAACAAGCTCTGGGGCAGGATTAGGTTGTCTTGGAGGAGCCGCAAGGTGACCTCCCGGACCCCAGGAGTAAAGGGGACAAGACCCCTTAGGGCTCCAAGTCCGGCTTTGAGCCGGACATCGCGCCAGAATCTTCAACGGTTCCGGACCGCGGGAGGCGAACTCCTGTCAAGAGGAGCAAGCCTAATGAGCCGGCGGCCTCCGTCCAACCAGAGGCGCCGGGTAATCTACTAGAGGTGCTTAAGGGCGCCTCCATCGACGAGGAGCACCGTACTATCATGAGTACGGGGATCCAGAAGGTTCAGTCCGCCAAGAGCGGACTGACTGAAGCTTGTGCTAGCCTTTTAACAGGATTCGAGGTAGGTAAAAATATGTAAAAATATTACCACATAGACAGTAGCCCCTGATGCTCTGTTTGGCGTTCGGAAAGAAAAGCCGAATAGAGGATCTATTAAATTTCGCAGGAGTCTAACAAAAAAAGAGTCAATATGCGTATGCAGGCTTCGCTGCTAGCCACCGCCGCACTGACTGCAGAGGTGGGTGCCCTGAAACAGGGCCTCGAGCGGACCGAGCAAGAGCTCATCCTTGCCAAGCGGCAGCTCAAGGAGAAACAAGGTAAGAGATACCTTACAGAGAAAGTGCCTATAAAAAGACGCGATTGCAAAAAATAACAGGGTTATACTGCTTATTGTAGGGGCCACGACTGAGGTGGCGACCCTTAAGCAGGCGTTGTCCGAGGTCGAGAAGAGAGCGGCCATGGAGCGCTCCGAGCGAGAGAAATTTGAGGCACAGGTCAGCGAGGCGCAGCAAGAGTTTCAGGCTCTCATGAAAAAACATGAGAGTTTGGAGCTTGACTCTAAAACACGAGCGTCCGAGCTCGCCGCGGCTGTCAAGACTGCCGAGTCTGCCAAGGCCGAAGCCCAGAAGGCCCTCCAAGAGTTGGAGGAGATGAAAAAGATAGCGGCGGGTAAGGCATTTTTAAGGCAAAGAAGAAATATAAAAGTAAACTACTTGTTACTTACCTGAATCCGGAGCTCTCCAGGGGCATTCGCAGATCTTCCCTGCAGCGTATCTGATGTCGCCGCATTCTATCGATCCGAAGAGGGCAGCTCGACGGAGAAGGTGTTCTGGTCTCAGTATGCTGAGGCCGGACACCCTGTGCCCTTGAGCGACCAGCTGAAGCAGCTGGTCGAGCTCCACAAGGTGGCCGAACAGTCCATGAAGGGCTTCATAGTTCGGCTGTGACCTGGAGAGGCCCTTCCTGGGGGCTACTTCGGGCTGGTGCGACAGCTGGTGGAGGCCTGTCCAAGGCTCGAAGTCATCAAGCGCTCCGTCTGCATCGAAGGTGCCCGTAGGGCCCTTGCCCGTGCAAAGGTGCACTGGGGTAAGCTGGACGGTGAGAAGCTTGTGAGGGACGGGCTGCCGCCGGGGAAGGAGCATCGCAAGCCTGAGAACTACTATAAGGATGTTCTTGCAGGTGCCCGCCTTGTGGTGGATGAATGCACCAAGGATGTAATTTTTGAATGAACTCGCTCGTGTTTATCCTGTGCGCTGAAAACTTGTTCATATGCGCTAAGCAATGCTTGTTGAATTTAAAATATTATTTTCTGTGCGGCCGTTTATCAAAAAATTGAGAGATGGCTAGTCGTCGGCTTCCGCCCCCATGCCACTAGTGCTGGGGTGTTCGGGATAATCCTGAGCGCTCTTTTTCCCATGTTTTGGTCCTTCGAGGGAGGCGCTCAGCACGACGAACCAGGCAATCAGACTATAATGCTTGAACACTCTCACTTAGCCATAGAACTTTATAATTTTAAATTTTGGCGAAGCCCCTAGTTCGGAAGACCGAGTTCGGGGCGCTATCCATGCCTTGGCCGGACAAAGCCGGCTCCTCGCTCGAAGCGGCATAAGTCTTTAGGGACTCGAAAAACCTCTCGAACAGCGACCGGTCTCTCGCCTCATCATGACAATCAGTTTTAGCTTTCTCCACTGAGGTGCTCAGCCCAGCTTAACTGGGGCACAATCGCAGTGGTTCTCCTAGTGCTACCTTAGCCGATATAGCGGAACGTGAGGCACCAAAATATAGGAGCCGGGCAAACCCAACTATTGACCCAAATCATGATTCGGAGCCGATGCATATAGTGCTATAAGTTCGGGGTGCCGCACTTATGAAGTGTTCGGACTTCTTACACCATATTAAGGGGTACTGAAGCCCCTGGTGTATTTGTCGTACCACAGTGTACGGGTGCCACATGTCATTAATGAACATATATATAAAAAGAGGATAATGCAAAAATAGACAAAAAGCTATGCATTGTTTATAAAGAGGCTGCTATAAAAGCAAAACGATACAAATAGTGCGATAAGCAAAAGATATTGGACTATTTAACATGTCCTTGCCAGGGGCAGGCCGCGGAATTGTATTCAAAACAGGTATACTGCTCGTAACAGAGACCACCTGGGGGTTCCATAGTGCGGCATGGCTTGTCTGCTTCCCTGGGTCTTGCATCGTTTGTGCGGCAGTTGAATTGCCGAACAGGTCGTCCGAAGTATGGAGTCCTGAAAGTAAGAAGAAAAAAAATCGGCAGCCCCTAGTACGTTTTAGGCCGTATTTTGGGCTTGCCATTATTATGCCCCTTCCCCTGCGCCCACGGTATTTCAAGAGTGTAGTTATGTACGAGAAGCACTGGTTTCGCTATGTCGCGAGGGCTGGGGTTGGGGACGCACTGCTACGCCTGCTCAGAATGTGCCAGGTGGTCTTGTTGTAGGTTACTTCGGGTGCGCTTGGCAGTGTCTGGCTTTTTCACGGCCGGACTGAAGAATTGCCTAAGAAGGCTGCGTTGTACTTTTGCTGCGAGGGCCGCCGTGTGCTCCTCCGTTCGGAGGGAGCGCTCGGTGTTTCCATTGACCGTAATTACTCCTCGAGGGCCTGGCATCTTGAGCTTGAGATATGCATAGTGCGCCACCGCATTGAACTTTGCAAATGCGGTTCGCCCGAGTAGGGCGTGATAGCCACTGCGAAACGGGACTATATCAAAGATTAACTCTTCGCTTCGGAAATTGTCCAGAGATCCGAAGACCACTTCAAGTGTTACTGAGCCTGTGCAGCTGTCCTCTACACCTGGTATAACGCCTTTAAAGGTCGTTTTTGTGGGCTTGATCCTCGAGGGATCGATGCCCATTTTCCGCACTGTATCCTGGTAAAGCAGGTTCAGGCTGCTGCCGCCGTCCATGAGGACTCTTGTGAGATGAAATCCGTCGATAATTGGGTCAAGAACCAATGCGGCAAACCCGCCATGACAGATGCTAGTGGGATGGTCCCTTCGATCAAAGGTGATCGGGCAGGAGGACCATGGGTTGAACTTTGGAGTGACTGGCTCTAACGCGTATACGTCTCGTAGCGCATGCTTCCGCTCCCTCTTGGGAATGTGGGTTGTGTATATCATGTTCACCGTCCGCACTTGTGGGGGAAAACCCTTCTGTTCACTGCTGTTCGGCGGCCTGGGCTCCTCCTCGTCATCGCTATGCAGCCCCTTGTCTCTATTTTCGGCTCTTAACTTGCCTGCCTGCTTGAACACCCAACAATCCCTGTTGGTGTGATTTGCTGGCCTTTAGGGGGTGCCATGTATCTGGCACAAGCGGTCGAGTATTCGGTCCAAACTGGACGGGCCCTGAGTATTCTTTTTGAATGGCTTTTTCCGCTGACCAGATTTATAGCCTCTGAATCCGGCGTTTACTGCTATGTCCTCGTTCCTGTCGCTGTTAACACGGCGCTTTTGCTTGTTCCGGCGTGACCTGCCACTTTTGTCCTTGGTATCCGAATTGCCAAGGTTCTTGGTTAAGTTATTGCTGCGAGCAAGCCAGCTATCTTCTCCCGTGCAAAAGCGGGTCATGAGTGTCGTGAGGGCTGCCATAGATTTCGGCTCTTCCTGTCCCAGGTGCTGGGCAAGCCACTCGTCGCGGATATTATGCTTGAAGGCTGCTAGGGCCTCAGCGTCCGGACAGTCGACTATCTGGTTTTTCTTTGTTAGGAACCGTGTCCAGAATTGCCTGGCCGATTCCTCTGGCTACTGAATTATGTGGCTTAGGTCATCGGCATCCGGTGGTCGTACATAAGTTCCCTGGAAGTTGTCGAGGAATTTGGCTTCTAGGTCCTCCCAAGAACCGATTGAGTCTGCTGGCAAGCTGTTGAGCCAATGCCGGGCCGGTCCCTTAAGTTTGAGTGGGAGGTATTTGATGGCATGTAGATCATCACCGCGGGCCATGTGGATATGAAGGAGATAATCCTCGATCCATACCGCAGGATCTGTTGTGCCATCGGATGATTTGATGTTTACGGGTTTGAAGCCCTTAGGGATTTTATGATCCATTACTTCATCTGTGAAGCATAGTGGGTGTGCGGCGCCTCTATACTGGGCTATATCACGGTGCAGCTCAGAGGAGCTTTGTCCATTGTGTTCGGCCCGGCCGGATTTATCGTATCCGAAGTGACGATCACCGCCATGTGCCATGGGGCGCCCGTGCGATCCGTAGATCGATCTTGTTTGCCTTGCCTTGTACTCTAGCATATCTCGCAGGTCTGGCGCGTTTTCCCGTGCCTTAGCATGTTTTGAGTGGCGTCAGGGCATGTCTTGAGTGGAGGGCTTAGAGGCCTCTCTGTCGCGGCCACGAGGTGGCCGGTCGGCCTTGTCATGCGCTGGTGATGTAGGTGTTTCCTCCTCTAATCGGGGTAGCAGCCTGCGCTTTGGGTAACGCTTGGAGGGGCGTTCGAGTTCATGCTCTTCGGCCGCAAGGACTTCAGTCTATCTGTCAGCTAGCAAATCTTGATCAGCTCTAAGCTGTTGTTGCTTTCTCTTGAGGCTGCTTGCCATGGCTAAAAGCCTGCGTTTGAAACGCTCTTGTTCGGCGGGGTCTGATGGTACGACGAATTCTCGTCATCGAGGCTTGCCTCGTCTTCGGAGGGAGGCATATAGTTATCGTCCTCAACCTCTCGGTCTGCCGCCCTTTCATGAGGGTTGGCTTCTCCATCTTCCTGTGCCGAGTCTTGCTAGAGAGGGTGTTCTTCAGCGCTATCCGGAGTAGTATTATCTCTGGTGCCGGAATCACCGTTTTTGCTTTGGCGGGATTTAGAGCGGCGCCGCTGATGTCGGCGTTTGGGATGTTTCTTAGAAGCATCATCTCCCGCTTTTCCATCGCCATATCCATCTTTTGGAGCGTCCACCATATATATGTCATACGACGAGGTGGCCTTCCAGCGCCCTACGGGTGCTGGTTCCTGTTCATCTCATGCATCGTCGTCCATACCTTCGATGTCTTCGGAGTCGAAGTCGAGCATGTCGGTTAATTCGTCGACAGTGGCTACGAAGTGGGAGGTGGGTGGGCTTTGAATTTCTTCATCGTCTGTATCCCATCCTTGCTGACCATAGTACAGCCAGGGCTCTCCCGATAAAGAGAGAGACTTTAGCGAGTTCAGGATGTCGCCGAAGGGCGAGTGCTGAAAGATGTCCGCTGCGGTGAACTCCATGATCGGGGCCCAATCGGATTCAATCGGCAGGGGCGCGGGGGTTTGGAGTCCGGAGAGGAATCCGGATCCTCGGAGTCATGGGTCATGCAGAGTACGGGGCTGGCGTTCGGCTCGATCGCCTTTGAGATTGCAGCCCCCGAGGTGAAGTCCAACCGCTCATCCTCGATTGGTGCAATAGGCTCCGAATTAAGGGTCGGAACCGGAGCGTGTGCGGCCTCCAGGGCACTGTTTCGGCGGCGGAGCTAGATCATGCACCTCGAGACAGTGCGGCGCGCTTGGCTGTGGATCGAATCCGTCGAAGATCAAATCCCCGCGGATATCCGCCGTGTAGGTTAAGCTTCCAAACCTGACCTGATGGCCAGGGGCATAGCTTTCGATCTGCTCCAGGTGGCCAAGCGAATTGGCCCACAGTGTGAAGCCGCCGAAGACGAAGATCTGTCCGGGGGGAAAAGTCTCACCCTGGACCGTATCGTCGTTGATGATCAAAGGTGCCATCGGGCCTAAAACTGACGACACAGAGGAACTCTCAATGAAAGCACCAATGTCGGTGTCAAAACTTGCGGATCTCGGGTCGGGGGTCCCGAACTGTGTGTCTAGGCCGGATGGTAACAGGAGACAAGGGACATGAAGTTTACCCAGGTTCGGGCCCTCTCGATGGAGGTAAAACCCTACTCTAGGTTCCTTAAGCGGAGGATGACATCAAACGCCAGCGGCATACATTTTTAAAACTCTAACCAACCAGATGAAATTCGTGCAAACACGGACTGATTTCATATAAGCATGAAGGATTTCGTATAAAAAAGTCGGATCTTCATATAAACATGATGGATTTCATTACATTTACATGAACTAAGAGGTGCCAATCCGGCTCTCTTGTATAATCAATACTCCATCCGTCCAGAAATGGATGTATCTAGACTTATTTTAGTTCTAAATGGCTGCCCACGGATCCCTTTGTCTTCCTCATGTCCGTCAGACACTTGCGGGGTCGACGAAGGTCCTCGGAAGAGACAAAGCAGCAAACAAACCACCTAAATCCGCGGTCGTCACCTTGGCGGTGGCCTTCATGGGTCCCAAGTGGCGGTGGCCTCCCGTGTTCTACTTCTCCTTGGTGATGGCGGCGTACACGGAGAAGCTGGCCACCGACTCATCGCTCTCCACGCACACGGCTTCTTTCTCTGCCTGCATGGCGCTGCCGCAGGCACGGGAGGCGCGCCCACAAACACGGGAGGTGCGACCACCGCAGACACTGGTGGCACGGTACGACGCGGCAGCGATGGCGTCCGTACCGGCGTGCTCGCCGCCGTGCCGGCGTGGAGCAACTCGCCACTCCTCAATCCTCATCGAGCTGAACTGGAGTGGCAAGTTGCTGAACCACGCGCCTGCTTGGGGCGGCAACTGGCTCCGTCGGGCCAAGCGAGGTTGGTGAAGCACCGAGCGGCCTCACCCATATCCGGAGGGCTCAGCGGGCCACCCAGCCGGGTAATATGATGGAGAATGGCTCATCAGAAACCATCGGAGGAGTGGAGAAAATGGTGAAGGAGGAGATGGGGGAGCGGCGGAGGGGTGCGATTCTTGCCCGCTATCTGTCTGGCCTCGTGTAAATAGAGGGCGAACGGTAGGAGCTTGGCCGGCGTCTGGCCTCATTTAAACTGAGGGCGGACGGGAGGAGCTCAGCCGGTGTTGCGTTTAATTCCGGCCCGCTCATGAACGGACGTGTGGCCGAAGTAGGATTCTCGGTTTGCATGCGGTTTTAACAGACGGGTTTAATGGAGGCGCCGGGCATGCAGCGGGCGGCGCAGAACTATTCGATCTGATAGCAGTAATGAGCCGTCAAATCACAAAGGCCCTCGCCTCTCGTGAAACCGACCGAGCTAGACTGCCCCGCCCTCTAGCCTTTTAAAAAATGTATATACTCGACTTTTGTACAGTAGTAGTATCGATGGATTGCGCCATGGAGCAAAACTTGAAATTAAAAAAAGGTGGTACATATAGAGAGCGCTTGTCACCAAATTATGCATATAGTACTATTAAAAAGGCTTGTCACAATAATGGTGTCCAGCACAAGTGCACAACCCACCCCTCAAATAAAACTAAGCACCCTGGAATTCTTTGACAAAACTAAGCACCCTGAAATTCTTTGACAACTAAACTGCTGGCTATATGATATTGGCCATATATATTGTACGTATATAATGTGAAGAAACGAGTGGTAGTACTATACCAACTAAAAGATGAAATGTAAGAAATACTAGTATGTACGTACTGAAGAGTTAAAGTAACAAGAAGAAACATAACATAGTTCTGCTGGGGGCTCAGCACAACACACCCTCAAATTAAATTAAGCACACCTGAAATTAAACTTTGCAACTATTCCGATAGACACTGCATTAGAACCACCATGAGCAACGACACTAGCACCTTACTCGGAGTCCTCATCCACGTCCTCGACTTCGTCCTTGTCCCTCTTCCTCTTGCTCGATACTTCTTTGCTTGAAACGCACACTTGGCTGTTGCTCTTCATTGAACCCTTGTAGATATTGAAGCAAAGGTAGCCATCCATTGCAGTGTAGTGGATGTGGTCTATATCTAGTACATTCCGCTGCCATCCATGACGGTGAAACTTGTATGGAGGTTTCTCCAGTTTACCGTACGAAGGATGAACCATGGCTCCTGCTAGGGTGAGCATTGAAGGCTGAAGAGAGGACACCAGCCGATTCTTCTGGAGGTCGAAGGTGTTGCCTACAACGAGGCCTAGCCGACGCAGGACTTCTTTGTCATTACCAAAGTCTATAGTGACGAATTTGACTAGGTTTCTCCCGAGCAAGTCCTTAAAATCCTGGCACTCAATGTCCGCATGGCATATGTGGTAGACGAAGCATAAGTCATGCACACAAACCTGGATCACGGCGGGCTTCTTCCTCTCTTCGTCCTTTAGATCCTTCTCTCGTCCCAGGACTGTGGTGTACTCAACATCTAGCCCAGCGACCCACTCATCATCTGAGTTTTCGAACATGCGTCTGAAGCGAGAAAGGCATCCTTTCACCGTCGTGGAAGAACGGGTGTAGATGATGTCGAACTCATCGCCGGTGATGGTTCTAACCTTGTACTCACCGCCGATAGTGGAGATTTGGGACGCCATGGATTTGGGAGGAGGGTTAGGATTAGTGGAACTGCTGTAATGTGAATGGACGGGATGACTAGGAGCGAACCGTCATAGTATTGAAGGACGTGCGGGGACGAGTAGGAGCGAACTGCCAGCGTGCGAACGGCAGGGTAGTGGCTTTCCATTCTCCCATGATACGGGCTTCCGAGAGCCCTTGGATCTGAGATCGAATGGTTGCATGGCGTGATTCTAGACCTATGGGTGAATATCCTATCATGGAGGGTTATTCTGCAAATTTTCAGCAACTTAGCATGCGACCGTTTGATCTCAGATCCAAGGGCTGCCAGCAGCCCGTATCATGGTCGCGCCTACCACGACCGTCGCGTCACTCGCGCGGTCACGCCCTTGGAGATTTAACACGGTGCGTTAGGCTATCTGATGTTGGCATGTCATACATAGTCATCACTTAGTCACTCATACTACAACAAGGTTGGTGTCGGTGTCAAAACAGGCGGATCTCGGGTAGGGGGTCCCGAACTGTGCGTCTAGGCCGGATGGTAACAGGAGGCAGGGAACACGATGTTTTACCCAGGTTCGGGCCCTCTTGATGGAGGTAAAACCCTACGTCCTGCTCGATTAATATTGATGATATGGGTAGTACAAGAGTAGATCTACCACGAGATCAAGGAGGTTAAACCCTAAAAGCTGGCCTATGGTATGATTGTTGTATATGGAGTTGATCGCCTACGGACTATAACCCTCCGGTTTATATAGACACCGGATAGGGTTAGGGTTACATAGAGTCGGTTACAATGGTAGGAGATCTTGAATATCCGCATCGCCGAGCTTGCCTTCCACGCCAAGGAAAGTCCCATCCGGACACGGGACGAAGTCTTCTATCTTGTATCTTCATAGTCCTGGAGTCCGGCTGAAGGTATAGTCCGGCTACCCGAACACCCCCTAATACAGGACTCCCTCAGTAGCCCCCGAACTAGGCTTCAATGACGACGAGTCCGGCGCGCAGATTGTTCGGCATTGCAAGGCGGGTTCTTCTCCAAATCTTGTGTACCTGTAGGAATAATGTCCGATTTTTGTAATTTAGTGCTCCTCGGCTTCCACGCCCAATAATGGCCGTCTTCGACGTGTCAAACGAATGCGAAAAGCCGGGGCGTTTTTACATCCACACCCCTAGCCGTATAAACGAGCCGCCTATTTAACGGGATGGGGATTTAAGTCCAAACCACATCTTCTCCTTTCCGCGAGTTATCATCAGAGCGCTTCTAGCAAAGGTCCATTCCAACGTGACCAGCCGTCGCAGCTCCTCCCCTCGCCCCTCCGGTCCCAAACCTGGGGACTGGGAGAGTTGCACCATCCCGCATAGCGAGTTAGTGTCGCTTCAGGCCAAGGGATTTCTCCCTCAGGCATACATGGTCCCGGTCCGAGCCGGTCTCGCACCCTACAATGGCGGAAAACAAGCGGAGAGCACCCCCAATCCTTCTAAAGGAGAGTGGGTGTGCCTCTATCTAATAAGGGGACTGGGATTTCCAATTCATCCATTTCTCCGCGGGCTTCTGGAGTTCTACGGCCTCCAGCTGCACAATCTCACGCCCGCCTCTGTATTGCATATTGTGGGTTTTGTCGCCCTTTGTGAGCTATTTTTAGGCGTTGAGGCTCATTTCACGTTATGGAAGAGGTTATTCTGCCTGGTGCCCCGTTCTCAAAAGGGGTCTATATACCAAGTGGGCGGAGCCGAAGTATGGCGCATCGCCGGGACCGGATACCTATCCGGAACCCCAAAGAAGGCGTCCGAGTACTGGCCTTCGGAATGGTTTTATATAGATGACGTCCCGCTACCGGACCCTATCCAGGTCGGTATCCCTGAGTTCAACAGTGCTCCATTGAAGAAACGCTTGAGCTGGCGTCCGCGGAGCTCTCAGAGAGAAAGTGACAGAGATGTCCTTTACCTGATGTGTCGGATAAGACTGTTGGCTCATTCCGGACTAACCATGATTGGAGTCATGGCCGCATGCATTATGCGGGGGGTGCAGCCGCTTCAATATAGGGGCCACCCCATGTGGGATTTCAACAGGGAGGATGACGACACACGTTACGGTCGTAAGGGGCCGACCTCAGCCGCCGCCTTAGTAAAGATCTTATCCTCTTTGTACAAGGGAGAAAAGGAGGAAATCCTCCACATCAACCCGCGGGCCAGATTCAGTATGTACGATCCTCCAAGTTGGGTAAGTGAACAATTGCGCTTGCCCGTTTGTTTTATACTCCCATGGTTAGATAGGTAGTCTAACGACTTCAATGCAGGAACTGCGACAGGAGGTAAAGGATATAAGCAGCCGCCCTCCACAGCCCGAGGACCCAGAACGGTCCCTCAATCCGGACTCCAAAGAGGATCCGGACATATCGGTGGAGCTTATCGATGGGGTGTTCCATCAGCTAAGCAAGGACAATACCTTTGTAGCCATTACGGCGGATTACCCAGGGTTAATCCCGGCCTCCCAGGTGACAGAAACCGGGGTCTTATTCCCTTGAAAGAGATTCCACCCTCACGTAGCCTGGTGTTTCTGACGACAGCCATGTTTTGCAGGGGAGATTTCCGAGGCAGGAGGCCGAACCTGCGGCGGCTAGCCAACGAGGGGCCGCAGGGCCCCGTGGGGCAAAAAGGAATGAAGTCCGGACTGAGATGCCGGCGCAAAGGTATAGTGCACCCTCTGTTTCCCTGGAGTTAATCTGTCAAGGCATATTAACGTTCGTGCTATCTTCAGAACGAAGAGACCTCGCCAGACTACATCCAGAGAGGTTGCCAATCGCGCCTCCACCAGCCAGGCTCCAATGTCTGGCCAGGAAGCGGAGGCGAGCACAAGGCGCGCACCGGACGCTCCTCCGACAGAGGATGCGGACAGGCTGTCTGCCACAAATTCTGAAGCGGAGAGTGCCATGAACCACAGGCGTCGCCGGACAATTCTACGCGACGCTTGTTTCTCCCAAGAGGCTTTAGATGCCTTTAATACGGGAGATGCATACCTCCGTGCCACTCAAAATGGTTTAGCCAGAGCCAGGGAGCAGTATGTAAAAGACATATGGGTAAGAAAATTTTGGTTAAATATATATATATATATATATATATATATATATATATATATATATATGCCAGTAGCCCCCGAGACTTGAAGCAGATAGAGCAACTGATTTAAGGATCATTTAATATGCAACTTCTTACAGAGAAGAATACCGTACTGTCCCAGGAGCTGGAAAAGTGCAAGGACCAACTAGAGGCCGCACTAGCCGCAGCAGGGGAGCCCAAAGAGACCCCCTCAGGTAAGATACACTTCAAAAGATTAGTATTGTGCGGTGTGGGTGCAAATCTGACAAATCATATTGCAGATGGTGCCGGACTCGATCCGGACAAGCAACAACTCTTACGCGGGCGAAAGGCCGGTGAGAGTACATTGACAAAGGTGAGCCGAGAGAAGAATGATCTTCAGGATGCCAACACCAAGATGGACGTCGAACTTAAAGATGTTCGTGGCCAGCTGTCGAATTCCACGAAGGAGAATCAGCGGCTTCGACGCGGCATTTTTAGTAAGTGCTTGAACAAACTTTGAAAAAAGAGTTCGCCGAGGAAGTCGACTAACAGAGTAATGTCTGTAGGTATGCTCACAGGTTGTCCTGCAGAGGAGATGCCCGGTTCTACGGGCGACCTTCTTCCCGAACTCTTGCAACTGCACGAGTGAATTCGGCAGGTGATGCGGGATATTGCCCAAGCCTTATAGCCTGCCCACTCCGTGCCCGAGGACCTTGGAGAGCTTGCGGAGAAGCTGAAGGGAGCTCGGTGGCGCTTCCGGTTGTGGAAGATATCGGCCTGCCGACAAGGCGCTAGGGAGGCCTGGGCCATGGTGAAGACCCGTTTTACGAAGTCTGACCCAAACCACATGGCCGAGGTCGGACCAGTGGGGCCTGACGGGAAGGAGATCCCGGTAAGCTTAGTATACGGCCAAGTAGAGTTGGCCGCGAAGTATTCCCAGCAGGACTGTAAATTAGACAGCCTGTTAGATGGTATAGAAGAGGAATACAATTAGTCAGAATGACTGTTTAATTTTGAATTGACATGTGTAATGCCTTCTAGCCGGACTGTAGATCGTTTGTCATTGCCGACCTTTTCGCTTCAACCTCGGGACCCGACGGTCTGGAGTGTGTCCGAATACACTAGCGGTTGTATAAGAACCGGGGTATGCGTGGAGACCATGCGTAGGGGTCATCAGTGCTTTATCAGACAAGTGCCCAACTAGTTATGTTATATTACATGGTTAGTAAGAAACATCTTCCAGAGAGAATAGTTCCGTTAAGGGTTCCTTTCGCTGGGAGGCATGCCCTAAGGTGCATGTCCAGACTGCGTGAAGAGATGCAGAAAAAAGGCATCTGGGGGCGCATAAAATGAGTAAAAAGATCATATTTTATTTCACCGACCGAATATTCCCTTAAGAACACTAGCTTTCGGCTTCACCCAGTCTGAGGTACACATCCGGCTGACCCGGCAGTAACAATCGCAGAGGTGCTCCCTTTACCGCCTAGCCGAACAATCGGGAACGTAGGGGTAAGCACAGGAGCTAGGCAACCCAGCTTGGCCAAAACTTAAGTCATATCGATGCATATAATGGTGAAGAAAAAAGGTATATGCGGAAGTTTGACGCATGTGTTGGGCGTGAAGCCCGTATAAATAAGCTTCTGTTAAAGAAGCCCCTAGGTTTAATGGTCGTGAGTGGCGCGTCACTAGATGAGCCTTTAAGGGCTATGAAAGAAAAAAAAATGGGAAGGAGAGAAATGTAAGACAAAAAATACAAAAAGGGATGGACAGAGGAAGGAGACGAACACAGAGTCCGGCGCTAGGCATAGAATCTTCGGAGACGGGTGGCATTCCACGGGTTCGGCTCGAGTCGGTTGTTCGACGCATCTCGCAGGCGGTACGCCGAACCAGTTAGGACTTGGTCGATTATGAATGGACCTTCCCACTTGGGCTTGAGTTTGTCCTTTTTCTTATCCGGCAGGCGTAGAACTAGTTCGCCAACATTGTAATTTTTGGCCCGTACTTCTCTGCTTTGATATCTTTGGGCCTGTTGTTGATAAAATGCGGAACGGGCTTTTGCCACATCGCGCTCCTCCTCCAAGGCGTCCAAGTTGTCCTGCCGATCGAGCTCGGCTTCTCTTTCTTCGTACATGCGCACTCTAGGTGAGTCATGAATTATGTCGCAGGGCAGAACTGCTTCTGCGCCGTACACCATAAAAAATGGTGTGTACCCGGTGGTGCGATTTGGCTTGGTCCGCAGCCCCCATAGCACGGAGTCGAGCTCCTCTACCCAGTGCGTGTTAGATTCCTTGAGGGACCGCACCAGTCTGGCTTTGATGCCGCTCATGATAAGACCATTTGCATGTTCGACCTGGCCGTTGGTTTGTGGGTGATAGACGGAAGCATAATCGAGCTTGATGCACATGTTTTTGCACCAGAGTTTTACCTTGTCAGCGGTAAAATTTGTACCGTTGTCGGTTATGATGCTGTGGGGGACGCCATAACGGTGTACAACCCCGGATATGAAGTCTATCACAGGTCCGGATTCGGCCGTTTTAACAGGCTTGGCTTCTATCCATTTGGTGAACTTATCCACCATGACCAGTAAGTATTTTTTCCTATGGTTCCACCTTTAAGGAGTCCGACCATGTCAAGCCCCCAGGCCGCAAAAGGCCAGGTGATGGGTATAGTTTGGAGTGCGGTGGATGGCATATGGCTTTGGTTGGCAAAAAGTTGGCAACTAGCGCATCGTTGGACTAGGTCCTCAGCGTCTGCTCGGGCCGTCGGCCAGTAAAAGCCTGTACGGAAAGCCTTGCTAACGAGGGACCGAGCAGCGGCGTGGTGACTGTAACATCCCGGATGTAACTTTCCCAATTTGTACTCCAACTCTTCCTGTTTCCGGCGTTAAGTTATTTTATTTTCTCGGGTTCGGGTCTTTGTCTCCGTGTGTTGTTATTGTTGTCATGCATCTCATATCATGTCCTCATGTGCATTGGATTTGCATACGTGTTCGTCTCATGCATCCGAGCATTTTCCCCGTTGTCCGTTTTGCATCCCGGTGCTTCGTTCTCCTCCGGTGGTCATTTCTAGCTTTCTTTCGTGTGTGGGGATTAAACATTTCTGGATTGGATCGAGACTTGCCAAGCGGCCTTGGTTTACTACCGGTAGACCGCCTGTCAAGTTTCGTATCATTTGGACTTCGTTTGATACTCCAACGGTTAACCGAGGGACCGAAAAGGCCTCGTGTGTGTTGCAGCCCAACACCCCTCCAATTTCCCCCAAAACCCACCTAAACCTGCTCCATCATCTAGAGCGTTCGATCACGATCGCGTGGCCAAAAACCGCACCTCATTTGGACTCTCCTAG
>NC_057803.1:509818220-509826524 GCF_018294505.1 Triticum aestivum
CCTCCGCGCAGCCGCCCACGCCGCCCCGTTCCTCGCGCTCCGGCAAGCCGCCCCGCTCCGGCCGCCAAACCTCATCGCCGCCGCCCGCGTTCAACAGCGCCGGCAGCCGCGCCGCTCCGCCCGGCTCCTCCCGCCTCAACCGCGGCCTCCATCGCCGCCCGGGCCCGCGTCCCTCTCCACCACCTCAAGGTCCGGCCACCGCGGCCATCGACGCCGACGAGCATCCCCGGCGAGCAGCGCCGCCACCTCGGTTCGCGTGCCGTGAACAGTAAACCCTAGATCCGGAGGTTGTTTTTCTTCTAAGTCCTCGAAATTCCAGATCCATGTGCTCATGTGCATAGACTCGTAACTTTGCATCCGTAGCTCCGATTTGGGCATATAGCATATCAAAATGTTCTTCTCAGAGAGTACATCATTTCATCTCATTGCATCATTTTCATTTGAGCTCATGTTGATGCCCTAAATGCTGTTAGAATAGGTCTACTTGAGATAATTGTCAGATCTGCTACTCCATTTAGGTTTTTGTCATTTTTTTGCCATGATTATTGTGTGCATGATGTGCCCTGATGCTCTACATATGTTTTGTTAAGGGTTTTGTCATCTTTCCAGAGGTGCAACCCATGTATTTTTGTGATGTGTGTGGTGACTAGCATAAGCTTGCAAAGTGGTGCACTTGGTAATTCTTTTTTCAGGGACTTGGCAATTCCACTAAGTCCTTGATCTGTTTATCTCATGATGCCATATGTTCATGTTGTTTCCTAGTGATCCGTGCCTCTTTTGAGGATGATCAGTAAGGATGTTTTGTTAATCTTGTAGTGCTCTATCCATCCATGTCTTTGTTTGCAATTATGGAGCTCCCTAGCTTGAGTCAATTGAGCTCTACTTTTGCTACTTTGTGAATCTGGGCAGATTGTCAACTTGTTTGCAATTTTGCCGATGATGTTGTAGTTGATCCGTGCATGCTATGCTATTGTTCTTGCCATGTCTAGCTTGCATTTTGTGTTTTCTTGATGGGTGTATGTTTGTATTGCCATGACTTGCACCGTAGTGAGTGCCTACTTGAGATATGTTTCAGCATGTGCCAGTTTTCACTAAGTCTGAAAACTGATTATATTTTTGCTATGTTCCCATGCTTGCAATTGTATTTTCTGATCCCTTTTGGCTCAAGGTCACTAAGGGACTTTTGTTAACCTCTTTGAGTAGCTCCATGACATGTTTTACTTTGTCATGTTCAGGTCCTGTAGCATGTAGTTTTGTTGCTCCGAAGAGTGCTACCTGATCTGAAATTTCAGAAAAGTGTTGATTTCACAAAGTCTGAAATCTGTTTGCCATATGCATTTTTGCCATGCTTGTTTGAACCTGTTAATAGATTAATTGGCATCCCTGCCACGTATTTTGTTGTCATGTTTGGGTGCTGTAGCATGTTCATTTCGTTGCATTTAGATGGCTACTTGCTGTAAATCGCAAACCGGTGTCATATTTGAATCGCTTGTCATTTCCAAACCGTAACTCCGATTCCGGCGTTCTTTAAATCGTTTTCAAGCGATTTCATCTCATATTTCCAGTGGCACACATGGATTTCCAATTTGAGGCCAGGATCTTGCATTTCCTGTCATATCTTGCATATGCATCCCGCATTGCATCCGCATAACATATCATCTTTGCATCATCTTGTTTGGTCCTTGCACGTGGTTGATTGTGCCCTTGTTGTTTGTTTGTCTTGTTTGGGTAGATCCGGGAGACGAGTTTGCTAATGAGGATCCCATTGAGTTTGCTTTCGAGGATCCAGTCAACTCTGACAACTGTGAAGGCAAGATGATCATACCCTCGAAATCACTACTATCTTTGCTATGCTAGTTTGCTCGCTCTTTTGCTATGCCAATGCTATGATGCCTACCACTTTCTTTTAAGCCTCCCAAATTGCCATTTCAAACCTCTAACCCACCATGTCCTAGCAAACCATTGTTTGGCTATGTTACCGCTTTGCTCAGCCCCTCTTATAGCGTTGCTAGTTGCAGGTGAAGATTGGAGACCGTTCCTTGTTGGAACATTTATTTACTTGTTGGGATATCATTATATTGCCATGTTATCTTAATGCATCTATATACTTGGTGAAGGGTGGAAGGCTCGGCCTCTCGCCTAGTGTTTTGTTCCACTCTTGCCGCCCTAGTTTCCGTCATATCGGTGTTATGTTCCCGGATTTTTGCGTTCCTTACGCGGTTGGGTTATAATGGGAACCCCTTGATAGTTCGCCTTGATTAAAGCTTTTCTAGCAATGCCCAACCTTGGTTTTACCATTTGCCACCTAGCCTCTTTTTCCCTTGGGTTCCGGAGCCCGAGGGTCATCTTATTTTAAACCCCCCGGGCAAGTGCTCCTCTGAGTGTTGGTCCGAACCAGGCAGCCTGCGGGGCCACCTCGGGGAAACTCGAGGGTTGGTTTTACTCGTAGCTTGACCTATCTGAGTGTGCCCTGAGAACGAGATATGTGCAGCTCCTATCGGGATTTGTCGGCACATTCGGGCGGTGTTGCTGGTCTTGTTTTAACCTGTCGAAATGTCTTGAAGAACCGAGATACCGAGTCTGATTAGAACGTCTTGGGAGGAGGTCTATTCCTTCGTTGACCATGAGAGCTTGTCATGGGCTAAGTTGGGACTCCCTTGCAGGGATTTGAACTTTCGAAAGCCGTGCCCACGGTTATGGACAGATGGGAATTTGTTAATGTCCGGTTATAGATAACTTGAACCTTAATTTAATTAAAATGAATCAACTGAGTGTGTTACCGTGATGGCGTCTTCTCGGCGGAGTCCGGGAAGTGGACATGGTGTTGGAGTAATGTTTGCGCAGGTTGTTCTCTAGTTTCTCGCTCGCGCTTTGCCTCCTCTTCTCGCTCTCTTTTGCGAATAAGTTAGCCACCATATTTTGCTAGTCGCTTGCTGCAGCTCCACATATATTTACCTTGCCTTACCTATAAGCTTAAATAGTCTTGATCACGAGGGTGCAAGATTGATGAGTCCCTGTGGCTCACAGATTACTATTACACCAGATGCAGGGCCTGATGATTCCGCTCCAGGAGACGCGTTTGAGCTCAAGTGGGAGTTCGATGAAGACTCTCAACGTTGTATGTTTCCTTTCCTGATGATCAGTAGTGGTGCCCAGTTGGGGGTGATCGGGACCGTGTCGCTTGTTGGGTTATCTTTTATTTTGGCGCCGTAGTCGGGCCATGAGTGTTTGGATGATGTAATGTTATTTATGTACTTGATTGACGTGGCGAGTGTAAGCCAACTATGTTATCTCCCCTTTTATTATGATATTACATGGGATGTTGTGAAGATTGCCTAACTTGCGACATATGCCTTCAATGCGATTATGTCTCTAAGTCGTGCCTCGACACGTGGGAGCTACAATCGCATCGAGGGTCTTTTAGTGACCACCGAGTCCGGCATGAATTTCCGCCAGGAGGTTCCGCCCTTCCTCTTCGGAGATGCACCTTTGAAGGACTCCGGTAGTGCTTTTCTTATAAAGTTCTCCCTCATGGACTCTGCAGGCCTTAGATCGTCGCACTATGCAGCGGGCCTCCTTTTGGTCCTCCGGGAGTTCCTGCCTAGTAAGGTAGGCTAGGAATGGTTCTGTCCACGGGGCGATAACCGCCATTATTACGTGGGCCGAAGGTGTAATTTCGTTGGCAGAGCCTCCAATTGTGTCAGATTGTTCGGCGTCGAGTGGCGCGGCTGGGTTCGGGCTGTTATTTGCGGGTTCCCCCTCCCATGCTACGGATGGCTTGAACAATCTTTCTAAAAATACGTTGGGGGGGGGCTGCATCGCGTTTTGCTCCGATGCGTGCTAGGACGTCCGCCGCTTGATTGTTTTCTCGGGCTACATGGTGAAACTCCAGCCCTTCGAACCGAGCTGACATTTTTAGGACGGCGTCGCGGTAAGCTGCCATTTTTGGGTCCTTGGAGTCGAAGTCTCCATTTATTTGGGATATTGCGAGGTTTGAATCCCCGCATACCTCTAGGCTCTGGATACCCATGGATACTGCTATCCGGAGGCCATGTAGGAGGGCCTCATATTTGGCTGCATTGTTGGAATCCGTGTACATGATTTGGAGCACATATTGGACTGTGTCTCCTGTGGAGGATGTCAGGACGGTGCCGACCCCTAGTCCGGCCAACATTTTGGAGCCGTCGAAATGCATAATCCAATTTGAATATGTGCCGTACTCTTTAGGTAGCTCGGCCTCCGTCCATTCTGCGACGAAGTCGGCCAAAACTTGCGATTTAATAGCTCGCCATGGCTTATAGGTTATATCGAACGGGAGAAGCTCGATGGCCCATTTTGCAATCCGGCCCGTTGCATCGCGGTTGTTGATAATATCGTTTAATGGCACTTCCGAGGCTACTATTATGGAACACTCTTGAAAGTAGTGTCGTAGCTTCCGGGATGCCATGAATACCGCGTATGCAATCTTTTGATAATGCGGGTACCGTGATTTGCATGGAGTGAGGACAGTGGACACGTACTAGACCGGCCTTTGAAGGGGGAATTTGTGTCCGTCCGTTTCTCGCTCGACAACGAGCACTGCGCTGACAACTTGGTGTGTTGCTGCAATGTACAATAACATTGGTTCGCCGGTGATTGGGGCGACCATGACTGGGTTTGTTTCCAATATGGCTTTTATTTCATCAAGTCCGGCTGTGGCGGCATCCGTCCACTCGAAGTGTTCGGTGCGCCGGAGGAGGCGATAAAGGGGTAGTGCCTTTTCTCCCAAGCGGGAGATGAAGCGGCTTAAAGCCGCCACACACCCGGTTAATTTTGTATTCGTTTAAGGTCCTTTGGGACATCCAATTGTGACAAAGCTCGGATCTTGGCTGTGTTTGCTTCAATTCCAGTACCGGATACAATGAAGCCCAAGAGCTTTCCGGCTGGAACACCGAAGACGCATTTTTCTGGGTTGAGCTTGATGTCATATTGTCGGAGGTTATCGAATGTAAGCCTCAAGTCGTTTATTAGGGATTCGACATGTCTTGATTTGACGACCACATCATCCACATACGCCTCCACTATTTTGCCGATCTGGTTTGCCTGACATGTCTGGATCATGCACTGATATGTTGCGCCAGCGTTTTTCAGCCCGAAGGGCATTGTGTTGAAGCAGAATGGGCCGTATGGTGTGATGAATGCTGTTGCAGCTTGGTCTGATTCTGCCATCTTGATTTGATGGTAACCGGAGTATGCGTCGAGGAAACACAACAAATCGTGTCCTGCGGTGGCATCGATAATTTGATCGATGCGAGGGAGGGGGAAGGGATCCTTTGGGCAAGCCTTGTTAAGGTCTTTCAAATCGACACACAGGCGCCAGGATTTGTCCTTCTTTGGTACCATCACCAGGTTTGCTAGCTAGTCCGGATGTTTTATGTCTCTGATGAATCCGGCCTCCAATAGCTTGGCTAGCTCCTCTCCCATAGCCTGTCTCTTGGGTTCGGAAAAACGCCGAAGCGTTTGTTTGACAGGTTTAAATCCTTTTAGGATATTTAAGCTGTGTTCGGCCAGCCTGCGTGGGATCCCTGGCATGTCTGAAGGGTGCCAGGCAAAGATGTCCCAGTTCTCTCGTAGGAACTCTCGCAGTGCAGCATCTGCATCGGGGTTCAGTCGTGCCCCGATTGAAGCTGTTTTATTGGGGTCCGTTGGATGGACCTGGAATTTTACTATTTCATCGGCTAGCTTGAAGGATGTGGATTTGGATCTCTTATCGAGTATCACATCATCCCTGTTAACCGTGGAGCACAGCGCAGTCAGTTCCTCGGTCGCTAAGGCTTCGGATAGCGTCTCAAGGGCTAATGCGGCTGTCTTGTTTTCGGCGCGGAGTGCTATGTCCGGATCACTAGCTAGAGTGATAATTCCATTCGGCCCGGGCATCTTAAGCTTCATGTACCCGTAATGGAGTATTGCTTGGAAGATTGTGAAGGCTTCCCGCCCTAGTAAAGCATGATATCCGCTCTTAAACGGGGCCACCTGAAACGTGACTTCTTCGGACCTATAATTATCCGGCGTGCCGAACACCACATCTAGTGTGATTTTTCCTGTGCAGCGCGCTTCCCGACTGGGGATTATTCCTCTATAGGTTGTGCTTCTTCGCTCGACGCGGTTCCAGTCTATTTCCATTTTTGAAGGGTTTCCTCATAAATGAGGTTCAGTCCGCTGCCTCCATAAATGAGCACCTTGGTGAGGCGAAAGCCATCCACTATGGGACTGAGGACCAATGCGGCTGGTGCTCGGGCTGTTCGGGATCTAGGTTCATCACTTGTGTTGAAGGTAATGGCAGTGTCATTCCATGGATTTATTGTTGCAACTTGATAGACTTCGGCGAGGCTGTGGAGTGTTCTTTTTCGCACATTGTTTGATGCAAAAGTCTCGAAGACTGTGAGAACGGTACTGGTGTCCTTGGGCTGGCTTTCTGCGGCCTCCGGAATTAAGAGGTCCTCGCCGATTTTGGCCACCTGCCGGAGTATCCAACATGTTCTAAGGCTGTGAGTTGTTGTGGCATCCTCTGTACTGTGAATTCTACAGGGTCCATCAAGCCATCTTTCCAGTACGGTTTCATGCCCTGTAGAGGGTTTTGGCTTTTTGGTGTTTATCCCGAGTGTCCTGTGATGATGCACCCTCTTAGTTCAGACGGGATTACTATTCAGGGCCGGATTATCCCAAAAATTTATTTCGGTTTTCCAGGTGCTTTCCATCGCACAGTATTTTTGTACTATGGACGCCAAGTCAGCGAAGCGTGTGATATCACGACGACTTACGATGTTAAGGATTCCCTTGTCCGTGCAATTACCGCAAAAAATTGAGATTGCGTCTTCCTCGCGGCAATCCTTTTCATGTTCATAACCAGGAGGAATCTGGCCCAGTAATGATGTACTGTTTCCTCGGGCCTCTGCCTGATTTGGGAGAGATCGCTTATGATTGGGTGGGTGGGTGTCATTGAATCTGAAACCTCACCCAATCCAAGATTCGGAGATCGAAGAGTTCCCGAACTCTGAAGTTTGGATTCTTGGATGTTGTCCAGTGAATCTGGCCCGTTGCCTGATCATAAGCTTAGGTCTTTAGTTATATCTCCCCCTCCGCGGGTATCCAGCTTGGAGGGGTCGGGAATTCGGACGTAGCTAGTCCTTAAAATAGATGAAGGGTCGCCGCACAGCGTCTCTACCACGGCAACGTGGTGGGTGACTTGGGGAGAGTTAATTTCTCTTAGATCGGGTTTAAGCCCAACCTGGTCGTAATCCGTAGCGACCCCCAGGGCGGCGATGCGATCCAAGAGCTCGTTTACGGAAGAGAGCTCCATTGGATCTAGCTGCTTGACGAGCTCCGAGCTAACGTGTAGGTTGCTTTTGATGACCCGAGAGGTCACCGTTGGCGCAACAGCCGAACAGGCGGTCATGAGGAAACCACCTAGCCAGAGGGTTTGGCCGACAACCAAGTCTCCCTTAGCAACGGTGCCGTCTTTAAAGACGGGAGGAGGCATCCTTCCTGATTGTGACCGTACAGAGGAACTCTCAATGAAAGCACCAATGTCAGTGTCAAAACCGGCGGAGCTCGGGTAGGGGGTCCCGAACTGTGCGTCTAGGCCGGATGGTAACAGGAGGCAGGGAACATGATGTTTTACCCAGGTTCGGGCCCTCTTGATGGAGGTAAAACCCTATGTCCTGCTCGATTAATATTGATGATACGGGTAGTACAAAAGTAGATCTACCACGAGATCAAGGAGGCTAAACACTAAAAGCTAGCCTATGGTATGATTGTTGTATATGGAGTTCATCGCCTACGGACGACAACCCTCCGGTTTATATAGACACCAGATAGGGTTAGGGTAACATAGAGTCGGTTACAATGGTAGGAGATCTTGAATATCCGCATCGCCGAGCTTGCCTTCCTCGCCAAGGAAAGTCCCATCCGGACATGGGACAAAGTCTTCAATCTTGTATCTTCATAGTCCTGGAGTCCGGCTGAAGGTATAGTCTGGCTACCCGAACATCCCCTAATCCAGGACTCCCTCAGTTGGCTATAAGTGTACTTTTTTTACTCCTCGCTATCTCTTTCTTCGTACTCCCTCTGTCCCATAATATAAGAACGTTTTTGACACTAGTGTAGTGCCAAAAACGTTCTTATATTATGGGACACAGGGAGTACTAGTATTTATTGCATAGGGTGATCTCCGGCGACCTCCTCCTCCCTCCTCTCCTCCCCTCCCCTCCCCTCACGGTTTCTCCTCCCTCCTCTCCGGTGAGCTCCTCCTCCCTCCTCTCCAGT
>NC_057803.1:509826800-509838419 GCF_018294505.1 Triticum aestivum
CATGGTTTCTCCTTCCTCCTCTCCGATGCTCCGGTGAACTCCTCTCCGGCGACCTCCTCATCCTCCTCTCCGGCGATGTAGGCGAGCGCCTCTCCGGTGACCTCCTCCTCCTCCTCCTCTCCGGCGAACTCCTCTTCGGCGAACTCCTCTCCGGCAAAAGAACAAGGCAAAAGAACACGGCAAAAGAACGTACAAGATCCAAAAACAGGAACGAAATTTGAAATAATATCGTGCAAAAAACAAGCAAAAAAACAAGCAAAAAATGGGCAAAAAATTCACGATCCAGATCCAAATTCAAAATTCAAAAATAGCAATGGCGCACGGTGGGGGTTAGACGGTGCGCCACTACTATTTTCCCGCCTTCAAAATTCAAAAATACTAATGGCCCACCAGGGGCCTATACTAATGGCGCACCAGTGGACTATACTAATGGCGCACCGTGGCCTATACTAATGGCGCACCAGTGGTGCGCCATTAGTAAAAAATTCTAGTGGCGTGATACTAATGGCGCACCGGTAGTGCTCCATTAATAGGCAAAACCGGTGCGCCATTAGTAGGCCTTTTCCTAGTAGTGTCCGCATCGCCAAGCTTGCCTTCCACGCCAAGGAAAGTCCCTTCCGGACACGGGACAAAGTCTTCAATCTTGTATCTTCATAGTTCGGGAGTCCGGCTGAAGGTATAGTCCGGCTACCCGAACACCCCCTAATCCAGGACTCCCTCAGTAGCCCCTGAACCAGGCTTCAATGACGACGAGTCCGGTGCGCAGATTGTCTTCGGCATTGCAAGGCAGGTTCCTCCTCCAAGTTCTTCATTAAAGATTGTAAACACCAAGAGTAGTGTCCGGCTCTGCAAAATAAGTTTCCATATTTTGCCATAGAGAGAATAATATTAACACAAATCAAATCTGCTGATGTATTCCGCAGCGTGTCATCACACTACGGCCAAGTCTTTTACTCGAATCGTTCTTACTTTTCCACCTCAGCACGTTTTGCGAGACGGTTTCCTTGGCACGTCTTGTCAAATCATAGATCGTGTCCCCCATTTACGGGATTGTCATCAATACGGGCGTGGGTAACCCAATCGCGCCATTTATCACGGCGCTTGGGAGGAAAGCGAGTTTTACTAGGCTGGTGGGGACGCATAGCCTCATCCGCCCATATAAGGGGATAAGGATCCACCTTTTTACCTACGCCTTCTTCCTCCTTTGCCTATCCATCTTCCGTGCACTCGAGCTCAAGCGCCCAAGCCCGCACTTCCCACCTCAACCTTCCCCAGCAATGTCCGGAGCGGGAGGCAGGTGGATGGTCTCCTCCGTCACGGAAGGCCATTGCAAAAAGCTAAGGAAGGCCGGATACTTGTCCAAAGACATCGCGCACCGGCTTCCCGAGGAGGGGCAGCTTCTCCCCACCCCAAGGCCCCATGAGATGGTAGTATTCCTTCCCCACTTCCTCCGCGGACTGGGTTTTCCACTCCACCCATTTGTCCGGGGGCTCATGTTCAACTACGGCCTGGATTTCTACGATCTGGCCCCGAACTTCGTCCTCAACATCTCGGCGTTTATCGTCGTGTGCGAGTCTTTCCTCCGCATCCGCACCCATTTCGGCCTCTGGCTCAAGACCTTCAACGTCAAGCCCAAGGTGGTGCGCGGCAGCCAGGCGGAGTGCGGAGGCGCCATGGCGGGCAAGATGGCTAACGTCCTATGGCTCGAGGGCTCCTTCGTGAAGACCCTAAAGGGGTGGCAATCCAGGTGGTTTTACATCACCGAGCCATGCGATCCGAAATGGACCGCAGCCCCTGAGTTTCGATCCGGACCCCCCACGCAGCTTATGTCCTGGAAAGAGACGGGCCTGTCGTGGGGTGACGAAAAAGAGGTGACTGGACTGCAGACATGCATCCAGTCCCTGGTGAACAAGCCCATCAAGCTTGTTAATGTAGTCCAGGTTATGCTCGTCTACTGGATCCTCCCGTGTCAACAACGGGACTTTAATCTGTGGGAGTTCGACCGGGCGCAGCACCAAACCCTTAACAGGCTCTTCGACATGGCGTATGAAGACGTCTGGAAGGTGCTAACCAAAGGTGCCGAGGCTCCCGCATCCGCTTCCGAGGACCGCGGATACAGCTCGCAGCGTCACGCTAGCGAGGTAAGCTATTTTCACCTTTTACAGGATGTTAAGTTTTTTCATAGTTTGACTCTATGTGTGATCTAAACTCCCTCACCTTTGACAGGCTTGGCAGGCGAAGTCCGGACCGATTAACTGTCCGGCTCACTTGCCCGAAGACCCAGCCCCTGCTCTCCTAGTGAAGCTGCTAGTTCCGCCGCCTTATGTGGTGCCAGAGAAGAAGGCCCAGAAGAAGAAGGCCACGGGGACTCGAAAGAGTGCCCGTAATATGGTGGTGTCGGACTCGTCATCCGACGAGTCCGAGACACTCTCCTCCCGTGAGAACGAGGAGGAAGAAGAAACCTCTCCCCCTCCAGCGGGGGGAGGAAAGAAAAGGAAGGCCGCCCCAACGGGTGAGGCCGAAGGGTCCAGGAAGAGGAAGACCCCTCCGCCGAACTACTCCCCCGACGCCGAAGAGGACGAAGAGGAGTGGCCAGACAGGGCCAAGCGTCCGGCGAAATCGTAAGTATTCGGATATCAGAGTAACTCATGGCGTTCCTTGGTTGCACAGCTTTCCCTAATCACTACAGGAATCAGCTAATTTGCCGTCTGCCATGGCGGACGGCAAAGGCATGAACGGCGGACGGCAAAGGCCTTTGCCGTCAGCCGCGGACGGCAAAAGGCTCTGGCAAAGTAGGCTACGGTAAATAGCTACTTTGCCGTCTGCTTCCTGGCGGCTGACGGCAAAGGCCCTTTGCCGTCTGCGGCGGACGGCAAAGAGAGCAGACGACAATAATTGCGCTGTCAGTCCGTTAAGTGGCTAGCGGCAGGCCTTTGCCGTCCGTCGCTGACGGCAAAATTTCTAGTGTCTTTGCCATCCGCCGTATGATGTCATCTACACGTCACTACATCGCAGGTTCTTTGCCGTCTGCCACTGATGGCAAAGTCTTTGCCGTCTGCCACTGTAGGCAAACTGACCAAATGGGTCAGCTCCCAGGAAGCACAGCTGGATGCCACGTGTCTTCTTTGCCGTCTGCGGCAGACGGCAAAGAGCCCGTTGCCGTCGGTGGCAGACGGCAAAGAGCCTGCATATTGGCTCTTTTATCTGTTTTTTATTAAATCCAACAATTTTCATCACAAATATATATGACATATATAGATATATTTCAAAAGGCCATTACAGAGCAAACATATAAGATATCCAACACATAACTTCATCATCCAACCATATATATTACATGCATAGTTCCATCATACATAACAAGTTCAACATAGAGGCATCCAACCATATATATTACAATAGTTTCATCCAACGATACATGCATAGTTCAACGATACAAAAGAAACAGAGAAAGGGATAAGGAGCACTCCATCTATGCAAGCTTTCGTCAAGTGAATGAAATCTGCAAAATGAAAAATAAGAAAGTTAGAACAAGAAGAGTAGAACAAGAAGAAGAGTAGAACAAGAAGAAGACTAGAACAAGAAGAGTAGAACAAGAAGAAGACTAGAACAAGAAGAGTATGTCACTTATGAGCTAACTTACGTGAAATGGATCATATATGAGCTAACTAAGTTGAAATGGGTCGTTTATGAGCTAGCTAAGGTGAAATGGATCATTTATGAGCTAACTTAGTTGAAATGGGTCATTTATGAGCTAACTAAGGTCAAATGGATCGTTTTTGAGGTAACTAAGGTGAAATGGATCATTTTTAGCTAACTTAGGTGAAATTGATCATTTATGAGCTAACTTAGTTGAAATGGATCGTTTTTGAGCTAACTTAGGTGAAATGGATCATTTATGAGCTAATTTAGTTGAAATGGATCTTTTTGAGCTAACTTAGGTGAAATGGATCATTTAAGAGCTAATTTAGGTGAAATGGATCGTTTTTTAGCTAACTTGGTGAAATGGATCGTTTATGAGCTAAATTAGTTGAAATGGATCGTTTATGAGATAACCTAGGTAAGATGGGTCATTTTGGAGTTAACCTAGTTGAAATGGGTCATTTTAAAGCTAACGTAGGTAAAATGGATCATTTAGGAGCTAATCTAGGTAAAATGGGTCATTTTTGAGCTAACTTGGATGAACTGGATCATTTATAAGCTAACCTAGGTAAAATGGGTCATTTTAGAGCTAACTTAGGTAAAATGGATCGTCTATGAGCTAACTAAGCTAATTATGCAATTTTTGACATAAGTAAGCTAAGTACAGATTGTTTTAGAGCTAAATTAGGTAAAATGGATGGTTTTGGAGGTCAGTAAGCTTATTAAGTCATTTTGGAGGAGAAGAAGCTAAGTCTAGGTCATTATGGTAAGCATTGGAGGAAATAAAGCTAAGTCTAGGTCTTTATGCATGTGTTAAGCAAAACACTAGATAAACTTACCAAGATCCAGGAGGTGTAGGAGCGGGGTGGCTCGTGTCGGTAGATGGAGAAGGATCGTGCGATGCTTGTCTGGAGTTACGCTGCACCAAAGATCATTTCCAATGTCTTGTTAGTATGATGACACTCAAATGTTAAGACTAGCAAGTAATGTGCATTCAAATAAAACTCACCGTGGTCCCAGGAGCAATCACTGGCATCGGCGGAGCGGTCTGACCTATCTTCTCGCACACAGACTGCACATTTGGTTTTGACGACTCAGTCATACTAGTTAGTAATGAGACAAACACTACATGAATGTTTTGGCTAATCTGCAGAAGAAACTTACCACAAGGAGCTCGTACATGGCCCTTTCCTGCATGTCATTCCGTGCCCTCTCCTCCTCCATCATCTTTGTCGTCCTCTCCTCCAACTCCCGCTGCCTCTCCGCCGCCTCCGCCAGAAGTTTCTCCGTTCTATCTCTCTCACTCTGTAGAGCAGCCTGCAACACCACTCACATGACCATTTGTAATCATTGATGGAAGTGCACACAATGTAATGGAGAAAGATAACTCAGTACGTATCACTAACCTTGATGGCAAGTTGCACTGGCCGTTCACGAGGCCTTATCTCAGGAGCGGAGCTCGACTGGCGCCTTGATCTCCGGGAGAGTGCTAGGACAATAGATAAGTCCATCTCCAATGGCTATGGAGCCATGGGACCTCCCACAACAGATATCATCACCAGCTCTGGATCAATGGGACCCTGGCTCGGGTTAAAGTCCTCCCCTTTCCTCGCCTTCCCCTCATCTCTATATCTCACGAGCTTGTTGTGGGAGGAGATGTTGGTGAAGTTGTTTACATCATCGAGGTCAGACTGAGAGAAAGCCTTGACTTTCTTGAAAGAGGCAGTGTGGGCCATGGCATACAGGTCGTACACCTCTGGCACCTTATCCGCCTTATTGTAGCATGCCTGAAAGAGAGAAACAATGAAAATTAGTATTTAAAGGGCTCAAGCTAGCCTGATGAATGAATTGCATGAATCATGAAGCAAACCACATACCCAGTTGCGCCCGAACTGATATAAGTTGGAGCTGCCTTGATGGTGTGGCACACCTTCCATTTGAGCACATTTGTCCTTCGCCTCGTTGTGGAGGGCTAGCCATTGTTTTGAGCACCACTCATCGACCAACACCTCCCAACAATACATCCGATCCGCACACCATCTCGGAGGCGCCTAAGTTAGCAAATAGAAACTTGAGCGCTACAGCTAAGAATTACTAAATGAAGGAACTTAAGTAGAGAAGGCCTTAAGAATATCCTTCATGTACTGCTCCTTACTCAGGAACTTATCGCGGCACGCCGGCTTGGTCTTCTTGATACCACGCAAGGCGTAGTAGTCTCGAACAGCCTGCACCCGAGCCTCGTGCCGTAAGTTCTGGAGTAGGCGCTTGCAGACGTTCTCGATAACATGTGCCGCATCATCCTCGTATCCCTCCTCACACCTGTAGAATGTGTGCAATCAAATGAGACAATATTTATTAGTACAATTAATAACTAGCTAGTGGAAGATTTTTAAATGTGTAAAGGAGAAATTACCCAGAACTTTCTGATCACCATGTCTGCCCTCGTGTCGCACACGACGCCGTCGATAATCTCATCCGGCGGGGCCGGGGCAGCCACGTAGTGCTCCCAGCTCAATCCAAGCTCTGGAAGCCGACCCTCACCAGGCAACGTGACAAACCCTGGGAAGTTTTGCCGGCAAAGAACTCCAAGGACGGAGTTGGGCCGGCGGACACTATGATGGTGGTCCCAACCCCTGCAGCATGACAAGGCCAACGCATTATTTATTTGAAGAAATGTGAATGCAGAAGGTACAAAAATATTAAATGCACTTACGTACCTCTCCCCATCAGGGAAAATCAACCACCTCTGCTCGCGGGTCACCGGCACGGACGGGAGCCGTGTAGCACCACACTGGTAGACGTTGCCCCCCTCCTCCCCCTCCTCATCAGTCGGCTCCCCGCCATCATCAGCATGGCCACTCGGCTCCCCGCCATGCTCAGGCTGACCCGGCCAAGTACCCCATCCAGACGTGTGCTCCTCCGGGGTCTCGTGGGCCGAAGGCCCGTCAACCTGAGGCTCGTGGGCCGAAGACTCGTGGACCGGAGGCTCATGGACCGGAGTCCGTGCAGTCTCCTCCTCAGACGAGACGAGTCCACCCTAGCAGTCACGTGCTCGGGTGAAATAGCTGGGGGTGGCAGCGAGGAAGGCGCCCTAGCAGTCACCGTACGTCCTCTCCCGCGACCACGTGCTCCAGCTCCTCTCTTCTTCTTACCTCGTCCCCTGCTGGGCACCGCGGTCGACGAAGAAGAGCCCGGCGGTGTCGCCATACTGTCCAGCAACGCTCGGCGGAGAGGTGCGTGTGGAATGGAAGACCTCGCACCACGCGCCGATGAAGAAGGGGCCTCGGCGCGGTCCCGACCAGCGCCCACCATCTTTCAACACCTGCCATGATAAAGAATAAACGAAATTAGTACAACATAAAAAAATTACCGACATGAATAATAATATGTATATCACTTAAGTGTATCATCATCAAGTACAACATAAAAAAATTGAATACCTGACACTACTAATAATCTTGATCAGTATCATCAATAAATGCATAATCATCATCATCACTATAATCAATGATGGGCTCATAGGGTTCATTGGCATCAACATGTGCAAGGCCGCCTTGACGTAATCGGTCAAGCATTGACAGGTCATCCGCAGCAGTAACCTCTTCTTGTTCCGGCTCTTCTTGTTCCTCCTCTGGGGTGATGTCGGATTCATTGTCGCTGTCTACTTCAATGTTTTGGGGTGAAGTATAGCGGTTCTTGAAACGCTTTTTGGAAAGACGTGTCTCTTGGAAGAATTCTCCTTCATATGTGTCTGGGTTAATGTGAGGTTCATAATCCTCTTCCTTTGGGGGAGAAAGTCTAGCACGTGGCAGCACGTCATAAACGACATCCCAACCTTTCAGATTTGGATTAGTTTGGCAGGCCCACGGTAGATAGAATACTTGTGTCACCTGTTGAGCCATAATATAGACATCAGGAACATCTAAATGAGTGCTTTGGTTGATTTCAACTAGCCCTATATGTTCATGAGTCCTTCTAGTCTCCTTCGGCTGAAACCAATAACATTTGAAGACTACAACATTCGGTGGGTTTTCACCATAGAACAGAAGTCATAAATTGCTTCAACTCTCCCATAATACTCGATACCTCCTTCGCCGATAGCAGATACACAACAATTTGTAGACTTTCGGTCGGCCATAGATAGCTCTTTGCCATAGGTACGAAAGCGATACCCGTTGATGTCGTACTTGTCAAATGAACGGACCTTATAGTCAAAACCATTAGCGACTTGTCTCAATTCGGTGTCCATAGACTCTGAATTAGCCTACAAGTTTAATATGAAAGGATTGTTGCATTATGCACAAATCAGCGAATGAAATGAAATTGTCTAATAGAAATTACCGTTTGTTTGAACCAAGAGATGAAACCGGGATAGCCACCTCCTTGCTTTGCGAGAAGCTCATACTCTTCGATGGAATCCTTTTGGATCTCCGCTCCATACGAGAATATGGCGACGTATCGACTGTATGACATACCCAGGAATAAGAGTAGTTCAAAGGAAATCGAAGTTGCGAAACAATGTACCGAGAACTTATTCGATGTACGGCCGCACTTCTATCAGGTTGTTGAAGATATACAACGAAATGGTCCGCCATTCTTCTTTATCCAAAGATACTGGATGTGAAACACTAGCTGGTGCAAGATTCCCTTTGAATAGGCTGAGGTTGGATCCACCCTTTTTAGGCTCGTCAGCATTGTACCGAGGCTTCGGATTATGCAAATGACGATTTTTGGCTTCGTAGTGCGCTGTTACAAAGTTTGCCGCCTCCTCTGTGATGAATGCCTCAGCCATCGATGCTTCAATTCTACGTTTATTTTTACATTTTTCACGAAGCGTCTTCTGCATCCTCTCAGTTGGGTAGCACCAACGATTTTGCACGGGCCCCCCCAATCTTGGCTCGGTCGGGAGATGCAAAATGAAATGCTGCATTGGATTAAAGAAGCCCGGTGGAAAGATCTTCTCTAACTTGCAGATCAACTCCGGCGCCAACTCTTCCATTTCTTCTAGCACGCCAGGCGATAGTTCTTTCGCACAAAGAACATGGAAGAAATAGCTGAGTTCTGCCAGTACTAGCCATTCATCCTCAGGGATGAAGCCACGCAACATCACCGGCATTACCCGCTCAATCCATATGTGCCAATCATGACTCTTGAGACCAAATATCTTCAGTTTATCAAGATTCTCTCCCCTCTTTAGATTTGCTGCATACCCATCGGGGAACATCAACTGCTGTTGCACCCACAAGAGAATTTCCCTCATAGCTGGCCTTCCAAGATTGAACCATGCCTTTGGCTTCGTCCAGTTCTGCTTTCCTTTCGGTTCTTTCATGTTTTGTAATGGCCTATCACATAGCGCCTCCAGATCGACTCTAGCCTTAGTATTATCCTTTGACTTCCCATCTATGCCGAACAATGTACCAAAAAGTGCCTCGGCGATATTCTTCTCAGTGTGCATCACGTCGATGTTGTGTGGGCAAAGGAGGTCTTTGAAGTAAGGCAGATCCCATAAGCATGTTTTGTGAGTCCACGCGTGCTTAGTATTATACCCCTTGAAGTACCCTGGACGTTGCGGATCTGGCTCGAGAGCGTTTAACTGATCCAGGGTCTGTTGGCCTGTCAATGCAGGTGGTGCAGAGTTTTTGACAACTCTACCCCTGATGAAGTTCTTCTTGTCTTTCCTGAACTTATGGCGAGGATCCAGGAACTGTCTATGCATGTCGAAGCAAGAAAACTTGTGACCGGCCTGAAGCCAACGAAACTCAAGAGCTCCCTTGCATGTGGGGCACGGGAACCTTCCATGCACACACCAGCCAATGAATAGCGCATACGCCGGCAAGTCATGCGTCGAGTACATGTACCAGACACGCATTATGAAGTTCCGTTTGCTAAAGGCGTCGTATGTCTTGAACCCATTATCCCAGGCTTTTTGCAATTCGTCCTTAAGCGGCTGCATGTACACATTCATATTTTTGCCCGGATAGTTGGGTCCTGGAATTATCAACGTCAGGAAAATGTTCTTTCTTTGCATAATCTGTCCGGGGGGAGATTGAGTGGAAAGACAAATACGGGCCAACAACTGTATTGGGCTGCCGTCATACCAAACACACTGAACCCATCCATGCTGATGCCGACTCGAGGATGCCTCGGATCTGCCGCTTTGTCAGCATGTAATTCATCAAACTTTTTCCAAGGAACACCATTCGATGTGTGTACCATCATCAGATTCCCATCTGCATCTAGTTCGGTTCTTTTGCCTGTTTTGTGCCATGTCATCTGTCTGGCCGTCTCTTCGACCATGAAAAGACGTTGAAGTCTTGGTACGATTAGCATATACCGAAGAACACTAACGGGGATTTTGGTCTGTGTCTTCTCACCCATACCATTGTCTACCACAATATACCTGGAAGACATGCAAATGAGACAATAGTTCAAGTCCGCATAGTCAAGCCTAAATAAGGCACATCCTTTCTCACAGGCATGTATCTTCTCATAGGGCATCTTCAGTGCACGGAGGATTTTGTCCGACTGGTACAGGTTTGCAGGCATTACATGGCCTTTGGGTAGAAAGCGTCCAAATACTGTCATAATTGCGTCATAGCATTCTCTGCCCAAGTTGAACTGAGCCTTCAGAGCCATTACTTGTGAGATGGCATCCAACTGACAAAGCTCAGTGTGCTCGTGGAGCGGACGTTTCGAAGACTCCAACATTTCATTGAAGGCCTTTGCAGATTCCTCCATCTCCTCGTCCGAATCCCGAGCATCATCATAGCCTTGCACCATGTTTTCCATCCCGGTACCATGCTCGTCGGTGCGACGACGATCCACCTCAGCTCGGTCACGTTGGGCAGACTCACCATGAAATGTCCACACCGTATAATCGGGCGTAAAACCACTCTTCTACAGGTGTTTGCCCATTTCAGCCTCTATCTTCTTTTCCCAATTGCCACACCGGAAACAGGGGCACCAGGTTTTCTTTTGGCCATTTGCAAATGCGGCTTGCACAAACCCCTTAGTTTTTGTGAACCATTCAGCACTCCATTTGTTCTGACCAGTGTGACCGGTATACATCCAAGCACGGTCACTCATCTTGACTTTCAGAGCTACTGGACACACAACAATTATATATGTAATTCACCATGTATATATTCATTAGTTGATCTACTTTGGCAATTGTATTACATCCATGCAACCTACACTCTAATAGGTAATGATAGGTCCTAATCCCACCCGTGTATGTGTAGATTGGGTTCCTTTTCCCATGCTATGCTCCGGATCCGACGCAAAATTTTGGCAGCACCTCCCCGCTGTTCTCCTGATACACGTCTCTGCAACAAACAGAGAGGATGTGTACCCGGAGAACAACAGGGGAGGCACTGACGAAATATATGCGTCGGATCCAAAGCAAAGCATATGGGAAAACGAACCCAATCTACACATACTCAGGCTGTCCATGGATAGCATTGGACAATTTGAAAGAATCAAGGTTATAAATATGCAAATGCATGCTTATTTATAACTATGACGCTTTCGAACGGGAGACACATATTGGTTACGCATACTGATGATTCAAGACACATATATAGCTAGCTATCAAGTTTCATCGGAATAGATCAAATAATTAATGGGGGAGGAGGACTTGTCATTTGTGCTCACCCACGAACGAAGGGGCAGAGCTCGTCAAACGCACGGTGAGGTCGTCGAACACCAAACCTCACAGCGGTGAAACAACTGCGCATTTAAAACTACACGATCAACACAATTATATATGATGTTTTTCATAACCAAATCGAAAAATATATGACCTAATTAATAATTCACAAATATATGACCCCATCGGCCTCTGGAAGGCCAAAGAACACCTTTTTGGGAGGTGTCGGTGGTCGGGGTGTACTGTCGGTGTCGGGGAGCCGTGTCGGGGTCGGGGTGCTGTTTCGGGGTCGGGGTGTTGGGGTGTCGTGTCGATGTCGGGGTAGTGCC
>NC_057803.1:509839720-509851479 GCF_018294505.1 Triticum aestivum
CGGTGGGGTGGGAAGTGGTGGCGGGGCGCGTCGGCGAGGAGAGAACAGAGAGTAACGGGCGGGGGGGAGGGGTACGGGCCGTTAGGTAGTGTCCTCTTTGCCGTCCGCCTCTCTTTGCCGTCCGCCCTTTTGCCTCTTTGCCGTCTGCTGGCAGACGGCAAAGAGGTGGGCCATTAATTTTTTTTCCAAACGGGCGGGGGGTGGGGGCCACCTCTCTCTTTGCCGTCTGCCAGCGGACGGCAAAGAGCTTCTTTGTCGTCGGCCATTTCTTTGCCGTCTGCTTTTGGGTAGCTGATGGCAAAGAGCTTCTTTGCCGTCCGCTAGCTGACGGCAAAGAGCTGGCAGATGGCAAATGAGCTGATTCCAGTAGTGAATGTCGAACATAATTATGCAGCCCGCCGTGGGCCGGACTCGACGAGTCATCGAGCGGCTCCCTGGTCATCAGACGTGAACTCAGTTCCGCCCGCTGTCTCCCTCCGCACTGTGGACGACGCCGAAGTGTCGTCGCGACAAGCTCTGGTGCAGGAGGAGGTGGTCCTGGAGGAGCCGCAAGGCGACCTTGTCCTGGAGGAGCCGCAAGGCGACCTCCCGGACCCCAGGAGTAAAGGGGACAAGACCCCCCAGGGCTCCAAGTCCGGCTTTGAGCCGGACACCGCGCCGGAATCTTCAAAAGTTCTAGACCATGGTAGGCGAACTCCTTCCAAGAGGAGCAAGCCTTCTGAGCCGGCGGCCTCCGTCCAACCGGAGGTGCCGGACAATCTGCTAGAGGTGCTTGACGGCGCCTCCATCGACGAGGAGCACCGTACTATTATGAGGACGGTGATCCAGAAGGTTTAGTCCGCCAAGAGCGGACTGACTGAAGCTTGCGCTAGCCTTCTAACAAGCTTCGAGGTAAGTCAAAATGTGTAAAAATATTACCGCATAGACAGTAGCCCCTGATGCTCTATTTGGCGTTCGGAAAGAAAAGCCGAATAGAGGATCTATTAAATTTCGCAGGAGTCTAACAAAAAAGAGTCAATATGCGTATGCAGGCTTCACTGCTAGCCACCGCTGCACTGACTGCGGAGGTGGGTGCCCTGAAACAGGGCCTCGAGCGGACCGAGCAGGAGCTCGGCCTTGCCAAGCGGCAGCTGGAGGAGAAAGAAGGTAAGAGATACCTTACAGACAAAGTGCCTATAAAAAGACGCGATTGCAAAAAATAACAGGATTGTACTGCTTATTGTACGGTCCATGACTGAGGTGGCGACCCTCAAGCAGGCGCTGTCCGAGGCCGAGAAGAGAGCGGCCACGGGGCACACCAAGCGAGAGAAATTTGAGGCCCAGGTCGGCGAGGTGCAGCGAGAGCTTCAGGCTGTCTTAAAAAACATGAGAGTTTGGAGCTGGACTCAAAGACGCGAGCGTCCGAGCTCGCGGCGGCCCTTGAAACTGCCCAGTCTGCCAAGGCCAAATCCCAGAAGGCCCTCCAAGAGTTGGAGGAGATGAAAAAGATAGCGGCGGGTAAGGCATTCTTTATGCAAAGCAGAAATATAAAAGTAAACTACTTGTTACTTACCTGAATCCGGAGCTCTCCAGGGGCATTCGCAGATCTTCCCCGCAGCGTATTCGATGCCGCCGCATTCTACCAAGCCGAAGAGGGCAGCTCAACGGAGAAGGTGTTCTAGTCTCAGTATGCTGAGGCCGGACACCCTGTGCCCTTGAGCGACCAGCTGAAACAGCTGGTCAAGCTCCACAAGGCGGCCGAACAGGCCATGAAGGGCTTCATAGTTTGGCTGTGGCCTAGAGAGGCCCTGCCTGGGAGCTACTTCGGGCTGGTGCGTCGGCTGGTGGAGGCCTGTCCAAGGCTCGAGGTCATCAAGCGCTCCATCTGCATCGAAGGTGCCCATAGGGCCCTTGCCCGTGCAAAGGTGCATTAGGGTAAGCTAGACGGTGAGAAGCTTGTGAGGGACGGGCCGCCGCCGGGGAAGGAGCATCGCAAGCCCAAGAACTACTATAAGGATGTTCTTGCGGGTGCCCGCCTTGTGGCGGATGAATGTACCAAGGATGTAATTTTTGAATGAACTCGCTCGTGTTTATCCTGTGCGCTAAAAACATGTTCATATGCTCTAAGCAATGCTTGTTGAATTTAAAATATTACTTTCTGTGCGGCCGTTTATCAAAAATTGAGAGATGGCTAGTCGTCGGCTTCTGCCCCCATGCCACTAGTGCTGGGGTGTTCGGGATAAACCTGAGCGCTCTTTTTCCCATATTTGGGTCCTTCGAGGGAGGCGCTCAGCACAACGAACCAGGCAATCGGACTATAATACTTGAACACTCTCACTTAGCCATAGAACTCTATAATTTTAAATTTCGGCGAAGCCCCTAGTTCGAAAGACCGAGTCCGGGGCACTATCCACGCCTTGGCCGGACAAAGCCGGCTCGTCGCTCTAAGCGGCATAAGTCTTTAGGGACTCGAAAAACCTCTCGAACAGCGACCGGTCTCTCGCCTCATCATGACAGTCAGTTTTAGCTTTCTCCACTGAGGTGCTTAGCCCAGCTCAACTGGGGCACAATCGCAGTGGTTCTCCTAGTGCTACCTTAGCCGATATAGCGGAACGTAAGGCACCAAAACATAGGAGCCGGGCAAACCCAACTATTGACCCAAATCATGATTCGGAGACGATGCATATAGTGCTATAAGTTCGGGGTGCCGCACTTGTGAAAGTGTACGGACTTCTCACGCCATATTTATGGGTGCTGAAACCCCTGGCGTATTTTGCCGTACCATAGTGTACGGGTGCAACATGTCATAAACATATGTATGAAAAGAGGATAATGCAAAAAAATAGACAGAAAGCTATGCATTGTTTATAGAAAGGTTGCTATCCAAGCAGAACGATACAAGTAGTGCGATGAGCAAAAGATATTGGACTATTTAACATGTCCTGGCCAGGGGCAGGCCGCAGAATTGTATTCAAAACAGGTATACTGCTCGTAACAGAGACCACCTGGGAGTTCCATAATGCGACATGGCTTGTCTGCTTCCCTGGATCTTGCATCGTTCGTGCGGCAGTTGAATTGCCGAACAGGTCATCCGAAGTATGGAGTCCTGAAAGTAAGAAGAAATTAAAAAAAGAATTCGGCAGCCCCTAGTACATTTTAGGCCGTATTTTGGGCTTGCCGTTATTGTGCCCCTTCCCCTGCGCCCATGGTATTTCAAGAGCGTAGTTATGTACGCGAAGCACTGGTTTCGCTATGTCGCGAGGGCCGGGGTTGGGGCCGCATTGCTACGCCTACTCCGAACGAGCCAGGCGGTCTTGTTGTAGGTTACTCCGGGCGCGCTTGGCAGTGTCTGGCTTTTTAACGGCCGGACTGGAGAATTGCCTAAGAAGGCTGCTTTGTACTTCCGCTGCGAGGGCCGCCGTGTGCTCCTCCGTTCGGAGGGAGCGCTTGGTGTTTCCGTTGACCGTAATTACTCCTCGAGGGCCTGGCATCTTGATCTTGAGATATGCGTAGTGCGGCACCGCATTGAACTTTGCAAATGCGGTTCGCCCGAGTAGGGCGTGATAGCCACTGCGAAACGGGACTATATCGAAGATTAACTCTTTGCTTCGGAAATTGTCCGGAGATCCGAAGGCCACTTCAAGTGTTATTGAGCCTGTATAGTTGCCCTCTACACCTGGTATAACGCCTTTAAAGGTCGTTTTTGTGGGCTTAATCCTTGAGGGATCTATGCCCATTTTCCGCACTGTATCATGGTAAAGCAGGTTCAGGCTGCTTCCGCCGTCCATGAGGACTCTTGTGAGATGAAATCCGTCGATAATTGGGTCGAGAACCAATGCGGCGAAGCCGCCGTGACGGATGCTAGTGGGGTGGTCCCTTCGATCGAAAGTGATCGGGCAGGAGGACCATGGGTTGAACTTTGGGGCGACTGGCTCCATCGCGTATACGTCCCGTAGCGCACGCTTCCGCTCCCTCTTGGGAATGTGGGTTGCGTATATCATGTTCACCGTCCGCACTTGTGGGGGAAAACCCTTCTGTCCACCGTTGTTCGGTGGCCTGGGCTCCTCCTCGTCATCGCTATACAACCCCTTGTCTTTATTTTCGGCTCTTAGCTTGCCTGCCTGCTTGAACACCCAACAATCCCTGTTGGTGTGATTGGCTGGCCTTTCGGGGGTGCCATGTATCTAGCACAAGCGGTCGAGTATTCGGTCCAAACTTGACGGGCCCTGAGTGTTCTTTTTGAATGGCTTTTTCCGGATTTATAGCCTCTGAATCCGGCATTAACTGTCGTGTCTTCGTTGCTGTTGCTGCTAACGTGGCGCTTTTGCTTATTCCGACGTGTCCTGCCACTTTTGTCCTTGGTATCCGAATTACCAGGGTTCTTTGCTAAGTTGTTACTGCGAGCTAGCCAGCTGTCTTCTCCCGTGCAAAAGTGGGTCATGAGTGTCGTGAGGGCTGCCATGGATTTCGGCTTTTCCTGTCCCAGGTGCCGGGCAAGCCACTCGTCGCGGATATTATGCTTGAAGGCTGCTAGTGCCTCTGCGTCCGGACAGTCGACTATCTTGTTTTTCTTTGTTAGGAACCGTGTCCAGAATTGCCTGGCCGATTCCTCTGGCTGCTGAATTATGTGGCTTAAGTCATCGCATCCGGTGGTCGCACATACATTCCCTGGAAGTTGTCGAGGAATCCGGCTTCCAGGTCCTCCCAAGAACCAATTGAGTCTGCTGGCAAGCTGTTAAGCCAATGCCGGGCTGGTCCCTTAAGTTTGAGCCGGAGGTATTTGATGGCGTGTAGATCATTGCCGCGGGCCATGTGGATATGAAGGAGGTAATCCTCAATCCATACCGCAGGATCTGTTGTCCCATCATATGATTCGATGTTTACGGGTTTGAAACCCTCTAGGATTTTATGATCCATTACTTCATCTGTGAAGCATAGTGGGTGTGTGGCGCCTCTATACTGGCTTATATAAGGACGCAGCTCGAAGGAGCTATGTGTGTTGTGTTCGGTCCGGCCGGATTTGTTTATCCGGAATGAAGATCACCGTCACGTGCCGTGGGGCGCCTGCGCGATCCGTAGATCGATCTTGTTTGCCTTGCCTTGTCCTCCAGTACGTCTCGCAGGTCTGGCGCATTTTCCCGTGCCTTAGTTGAACGGCGCCGGGGCATGGCTTGGGTGGAGGGCCGAGAGGCCTCTCTGTCGCGGTCGCGAGGTGGCCGGTCGGCCATGTCGTGCGCTGGTGATGTAGGTGCTTCCTCCTCTGATCGGGGTAGCGGCCTGCGCTTTGGGTAACTCTTGGAGGGGCGTTCGAGTTCATACTCTTCGGCCGCAAGGACTTCAATCCATCTGTCAGCTAGCAAATCTTGATCAGCTCTAAGTTGTTGCTGCTTTTTCTTGAGGCTGCTTGCCATGGCTAAAAGCCTGCGTTTGAAACGCTCTTGTTTGGCGGGGTCTGATGGTATGACGAATTCGTCGTCGTCGAGGCTTGCCTCGTCTTCGGAGGGAGGCATATAGTTATCATCCTCAACCTCTCGGTCTGCCGCTCTCTCATGAGGGCTGGCTTCTCCATCTTCCTGTGCCGAATCTTGCTGGAGGGGCTGTTCGTCGGCGCTATCCGGGGTATTATTATCTCCCGTGCCGGAATCACCGTTTTTGCTTTGGCGGGATTTAGAGCGGCGCCGCTAGCGCCGGCGCTTTGGCTGTTTCTTGGAGGTGTCATCCCCCGCTGTTTCATCGCCATCTCCGTCTTTTGGAGTATCCACCATGTATATGTCATATGACGAGCTGGCCTTCCAGCGCCCTACAGGTGCTGGTTCCTGTTCGTCTCCTGCATCGTCGTCCATACCGTTGATGTCTTCGGAGTCGAAGTCAAGCATGTCGGTTAAATCGTCGACAGTGGCTACAAAGTGGGTGGTGGGTGGGCTTTGAATTTCTTCATCATCCACATCCCATCCTTGCTGACCGTAGTCCGGCCATGTCTCTCCTGATAAAGAGAGAGACTTTAGTGAGTTCAGGATGTCGCCGAAAGGCGAGTGCTTGAAGATGTCCGCGGCGGTAAACTCCATTATCGGCACCCAATCGGATGTCGGCAGGGGCACGGGGGGTTCGGAGTCCGGAGAGGAATCCGGATCCTCGGATTCACGGGTCATGCAGAGTGCGGGGCTGGCGTTCGGCTCGATCGCCTTTGAGATCGCAGCCCCCGAGGTGACGTCCAACCGCTTATCCTCGATTGGCGCAATAGGCTCCGAATTAAGAGTCGGAACCGATGAGTGTGCGGCCTCGAGGGCACTGTTCGGCAGCAGAGCTAGATCATGCCCCTCGAGACAGTGCGGCGCGCTTGGCTGTGGCTCGAATCCATCGAAGATCAAATCCCCGCGGATGTCTGCCGTGTAGTTTAAGCTTCCAAACCTGACCTGGTGGCCAGGGGCGTAGCTTTCGATCTGCTCCAGGTGGCCAAGCGAGTTGGCCCGCAGTGCGAAGCCGCCGAAGACGAAGATCTGTCCGGGGAGAAAAGTCTCACCCTGGACCACATCGTCGTTGACGATCAAAGGAGCCATCGGGCCTAAAAGTGAAGACACAGAGGAACTCTCAATGAAAGAACCAATGTCGGTGTCAAAACCGGCGGATCTCGGGTAGGGGGTCCCGAACTGTGCGTCTAGGCCGGATGGTAATAGGAGACAAGGGACACGAAGTTTTACCCAGGTTTGGGCCCTCTCGATGGAGGTAAAACCCTACTTCCTGCTTGATTAATATTGATGATATGGGTAGTACAAGAGTAGATCTACCACGAGATCAAGGAGGCTAAACCCTAGAAGCTAGGCTATGGTATGATTGTTGTATGATGAAGTTGTTGTCCTACGGACTAAAACCCTCCGGTTTATATAGACACCGGATAGGGTTAGGGTTACACAAAGTCGGTTACAATGGTAGGAGATCCTGAATATCCGCATCGCCGAGCTTGCCTTCCACGCCAAGGAAAGTCCCATCCGGACACGGGACGAAGTCTTCAATCTTGTATCTTCATAGTCCAGGAGTCCGGCTGAAGGTATAGTCCGGCTAGCCGAACACCCCCTAATCCAGGACTCCCTCAGCAAGGCTGGCCCCTCCTGGCCGCCACGGGTGGTTCTGCCACCGCAGAAGACGCCGGCGTTGGCGAGACACGTCGCCACGGACGCTTGCGCCCGTCCAAACGACCGTGCGGCGCACTAGATAAGGAGGAGAAGCAGTGAGCAAGGTGACAACGCGGGCACTGGCGAGATTGACGCTGCACTCTGAAGAAAACGACACTGTCGACTGAAACTAAACACTGAAACTCTGAAACTTGACAGAAACAGTGCCGGCCACCTGTTCGATGAAATGATTTTGGCATGTGGAAATTTTTTCTGGAGTTGGGTCTTGGTGAGGTGGTCTCTTGATGCATCTTGAGGCTGCCTGAATTATCTCAGATTTTTAGGAAAAGGAAAAGAATGAATTACACCAAAAATGGCAAATCTGGTCCAAACTTGCAGCAAGCAAATTTCGAAAAATTTGAACTGTGGACCAGTAGATCTTGAAGGATCTTGGTTGAGGGTGCTAAGGACTAGCCAGAGGAATTTATTTGGAGTTAAAACTCAAAGGAAATCTGGCAGTTCCTTTGTAAATCTCTAAGGTCCAAAATAAATGAGAGAAAAGATTTTGAGGTTCAAATAAATAGAAATAAAATTTAGGGAAAGTTGAAACTTGCTAGAATTGGATGCTTGGCTTGTCCCAAAGTGGGGAGGTGGATTTGGAAGAAAGATTTCAACATATTCTATGGAGAATTTTTTTTTGAATGGGGAAGAAATAATCCATAATCCATAATCCATAATCCATAGGGATTCTTTTTAATAGAAAGAATTGAAAGAAAAAACTTTCCAAAATTATATGTGTTGAGCCAACACAAGATGAAAAACCCTCAAGACCCAAAAATCAAGGTTGAGAAGCAGACATAAAATATTTGTCAGAAAAGTTTTGATAAGGAGAGTCTTTAAGAAAGATTTAAATAACCTCCTTCCAATTAATTGAAAATTTTGATGAAAACCAAATGAAATTTTTTGGAGTGTTACAACACCTACCCCCTTAGGAAAAATCTCGTCCCCGAGATTTCAGCTGATCCTCAAATAGGTGTGGGTACTCTGTCCGAAGAAAGTCCTCTCTTTCCCATGTTGCTTCATCCTTGGTGTGATTGCTCCACAGAACCTTGAAAAACTGAATTGTTTTCTGACGGGTCCTCCTTTCAGACTCCTCTAATATTTTTATTGGACGTTCTCTATAGGTGAGGTCTGGTTGCACGTCAATGCTCTCATCAGATACATGATTCTCCGGGTTACTTACACATTTCCTCAACTGAGAGACGTGGAACACGTCGTGGACGTCTGACAGCTCTTTGGGTAGGTCTAGCTAGTAGGCTATTGTGCCTCTTCGTGCAACCACACAGAAGGGTCCAATAAATCTTGGTGCTAGCTTTCCTTTAACTTTGAACCGTTGCAGGCCCCTCATAGGAGATACTCATAGATACACATATTCACTGGGTTCAAAGCTAACTTCACGATGTTTTCGATCGTAATAACTCTTTTGTCGGCTTTGAGCTGTCTTGAGTCGGTCCCTGATTAGTCTAACTTTCTCCTCAGCTTCCTTGAGCATGTCTGGGCCGAAGATACGACTGTCTCCTGTTCCTGACCAATTTAATGGAGTACGACATCTCCGCCCATACAAGGCTTCAAAAGGTGCCATTTCTAGACTGGCTTGGTAACTGCTGTTGTATGCGAACTCGGCATATGGCAAGCTTACATCCCAACTGGTCCCATAGGTGAGAACACATGCTCTCAGCATGTCCTCTAGAATTTGGTTCACGCATTCAGTTTGTCCATCAGTCTGGGGTTGGTATGTTGTACTGAATACTAGTTGAGTTCCCAGAGCCTGTTGTAAATGATCCCAAAATTTAGAGACGAATTGAGTGCCCCTGTTGGATATTATAGTCTTTGAGATTCCATGCAGACAAACTATACGGTAGAGATAAAGTTTGGCAAGCTTCTGAGTGGTGTAGGTTGTCTTTACAGGAATGAAATGTGATACCTTGGTTAATCTATCTGTGATGACCCATATGGCATCATTTCCATGTTGTGACCGAGCTAGTCCGACAATAAAATCCATTCCAATTTCGTCCCATTTCCACTCAGGTATCATGTTTGGCTGTAATAGTCCTGCTGGTTTTTGGTGCTCGACTTTAATGAGCTGACAAGAATCAAAACATGCATTGAAGGTGGCTATATCCCTCCTCATACCGTGCCACCAAAAATTTTCCTGAATGTCCTTATACATTTTGGTTCCTCCAGGGTGGATTGAATATGGAGCGGTGTGGCCTTCGGCTAGAATTTGTTGTTTGAGGTCCTCTATATTTGGCACGCAAAGTCTGTCTCCGTACCATAATATTCCCTCATCGTCTACGACGAATTATGAAGCTTTGCCCAAACTCACTTTCCTTTTTATGCCTTCGATGCTGGGGTGTCCATTCCGAGCCTTCTTAATCTGTTCCATTAGGGTGGGCTGTATTTCCAAATTTGACACATTGCCTTCAGTGACCATCACCAAGTTGAGTTTGGCGAACTCCTGCTGAAATTCAGGTCTCAAGTTCTGTGGACTGTCGTTGCCCGAGTTGGAGTTTCGACTAAGAGCATCTGCCACTACATTCGCCTTTCCTAGATGGTAGTGAATGCCAACATCATAATCTTTCACTAATTCCAACCAGCATCGTTGTCGTAAATTGAGTTCGGGTTGTGTGAAAATATACTTGAGGCTTTTATGGTCCGTATATATTTCACAACGATTTCCAAGCAAAAAGTGCCTCCACTCTTTGAGTGCATGAATGACTGCTGCCAATTCCAAATCATGAGTAAGATAGTTTTCTTCATGCTTTCGTAGTTGCCTGGAAGCGTATACGACTACTTTGTCTTCTTGCATTAGTATGCATCCGAGGCCTTTCCGGGATGCGTCACAATATACTTCAAAACTTTTGTGTATGTCTAGTACAACCAATACTGGTGCTGTTGTTAATTTCCTTTTGAGTTCTTGGAAACTTTTCTCGCAAGCTTCAGTCCATACAAATTTCTTATCCTTCTTGAGTAACTGTGTCATTGGTTTTGCTATGGTGGAGAACCCCTCGATAAACCTTCTGTAATATCCAACCATTCCCAGAAAACTTCATACATCTTTTACGTTGGTTGTGGTTTCCAGCCAAGTACGGCCTTGACTTTTTCTGGGTCCACGGCAACAACTTCTTGGGTCAATACGTGGCCTAGAAAACCAACCTGTCTTAACCAAAATTCACATTTGCTGAATTTGGCGTATAATTGATGTTTCCTCAATTCTCCCAGTACAATTCTGAGATGTTCTGCATGTTCTTCTTGTGTCTTAGAGTATACCAGAATATCAGCAATGAACACCACAACAAATTTGTCCATAAATTTCATAAACACTTTGTTCATGAGGTGGACAAAATATGCGGGGGCATTTGTCAGTCCAAATGGCATTACTGTAAATTCATATAATCTGTATCTGGAGGTGAATGCTGTCTTAGGGATATCTTATGTTCGTACTTTTAATTGATGATACCCCGACCTTAAATCACTTTTTGAGAAAACCTTGGCTTGTGCGAGCTGGTCAAATAAATCATTTATCCGTGGCATCGGATATTTGTTTTTGATGGTGACCATGTTGAGTGCTTGATAGTCTATACATAATCTCAGTGTCCCATCCTTTTTCTTGGCAAATAAGACTGGTGATCCCCAAGGTGAGGAGCTGGCCCGTATAAATCCTTTGTCCAATAATTCCTTTATTTGCTTCTTTAATTCTACCAACTCGGAGGGTGCCATTATATAGGGTTTCTTGTAAATGGGGGTGGTTCCAGGTGCTAGTTCAATGATGAACTCTATTTCCCGGTCTGGTGGCATGCCCGGTAGTTCTTCGGGAAATACGTCAGGGAACTCACACAACACTGGAACTTTTCTTAACTCTGAAATGTCCACCTTGTTCAACTTTGGTTGTCATGACATTGGTCTTTCTTGAGCTGAAACTTTTATTGTCTTCCCATGATGATGAGTAAGAATTACAGTCCGACTGAAGCAGTTGATAAATCCCTTGTTGGTGGTTAACCAGTCCATTCCTAGGATAACATCCAGTCCCTTATTTTCCAATACAATGAGGTTTGCCTGAAACTTTTGTCCCTCAATCTCAATAATCACACCTTGGTAGTAACTCTGAGTGATTTGCTTAATCCCGGTGGACTTGATGATCATGGATTTTTCCAAGGGAAACATCGAAAAATCATGTTGCAAATCAAATTTCTTTGAAATGAACGAGTGAGAAGCTCCAGAATCAAACAAAACTGTGGCAGGTATTGTGTTGACAGGGAACGTACCGAGTACGATATCCGGGGCATTTTGTGCTTCCTCCTTGGTCACATGGTTCAAGTGACCCTTCTTGTGATTGTTATTGGGGTTGAAGTTGTTACGCTTGGGTGCTGAATTGTTTCCATTGTTGTTCAGCTTGGGGGCCGAGTTTCTTGGTTTTGTGCACTGTTTGGCATAGTGTCCTTCCTCTCCACAAGCGTAGCAAGTAACACCTGGGTGATACGTAAAATCATTGTCCCTTGCATGAAAATTTTTGTTAGGGCGTGGAACATTGGTTGTGGGTTTGTTCACTCCAATCTTCTGAAAATCAGTCTTGTTCCGGTTGTTGTGAGCGTGAGTAGTTTGTCCCTTTTG
>NC_057803.1:510334756-510342840 GCF_018294505.1 Triticum aestivum
GCTCTCCACTCGATAGGATTTTTTCAAACTTAGGAGAGTGCTGGACTGCAGCTAAGTCTTCTAGTGAGAGAACTTAGGCGAGTGCTGGACTACAGCTAAGCCCCCGAGTGGGAGGGTTGCTCTCCACTCGGTAGGATTTTTTCAAACTTAGGCAAGTACTGGACTGCAGCTAAGTCTCCTAGTGGGAGAACTTAGGCGAGTGCTAGACTGTAGCTAAGCCCCCAAGTGGGAGGATTGCTCTCCACTCGGTAGGATTTTTTCAAACTTAGGCGAGTATCGGACTGTAGCTAAGCCTCCTAGTGAGAGAACTTAGGAGAGTACTGGACTGCAGCTAAGCCCCCGAGTGGGAGGATTACTCTCCACTCAGTAGGATTTTTTCAAACTTAGGCGAAACGGATTCATGACTAAGCCCACCCAATGGGGGATTTCAGAAGTAAATAAGAACAACACAATCGAATGAGAGAACCGTAAGCTCTTGTCTTTGATAAACGAATTACAAAAGGTGTTTCTTATTACATTTTATTCGAACGAGTGCTTAAGTATAAAAGGGGCGGAGCAGCTCCGCGTTCCAAGCCCGTGGCTCGTCTTTCTGATGCTCAATACTATAAAGATGATATGCTCCATTGTGAAGAACTTTGGTGACGATGAAGGGGCCTTCCCAAGTCGAGGCGAGCTTGTGTGGTTTCTGTTGGTCAACCCGAAGAACCAGATCTCCCTCTTGAAAGGCTCGACCCTTCACATTTCTGGCGTGGATTCGACGCAAATCTTGCTGGTAAATGGTCGAGCAGATCAAGGCCATCTCTCTTTCCTCCTCCAAGAGATCAACTGTATCTTGCCGGGCCTGCTCTGCTTCCTCTTTGGAGAAGAGCTCGACTCGGGGTACGTTGTGGAGCAGGTCACTTGGCAAAACAGCTTCGGCTCCATAAACCAAAAAGAAAGGAGTTCGTCCGATCGACTGATTAGGAGTTGTCCTCAAGCCCCACGGAACTGACGGAAGTTCATCAACCCAAGCGCCTGCTGCGTGTTTGAGATCATGCATCAGTCAGGGTTTCAGTCCTTTGAGAATTAGGCCATTGGCTCTTTCTGCTTGTCCGTTCGACTGCGGGTGAGCGACCGGAGCATAGTCGACTCGAGTGCCCTGAGAGGTGCAGAAAGCTCTGAATTCATGGAGTCAAAGTTCGACCCATTGTCCGTGATGATGCTGTGTGGGACTCCATATCTGAATGTCAATTCCTTGATAAAACTGACAGCAGTGCTAGCATCAAGGTTCTTGATAGGTTTAGCTTCGATCCATTTGGTAAACTTGTCGACTGCAACGAGCACATGAGTGAAGCCGCTCCTGCCAATTCTCAGTGGTCCAACCATATCCAATCCCCAAACAGCAAAGGGCCAGATGAGGGGGATGGTCTTCAGAGCAAACGCTAGCTTGTGAGACATGTCGGAGTAAAACTGGCAGCCTTCACATCTATCGACTATATTTTTCGCCATTTCATTTGCTCGTGGCCAATAGAATCTAGCTCGGTATGCTTTAGCCGCGATGGCCCGGGAGGATGCATGATGACCACAGGTCCCCGAGTGGATGTCATTGAGGATCATTCGACCTTCTTCTGGTGTGATGCATTTCTGACCGACTCCAGTCACGCTTTCCCTGAACAGCTGCCCTCTTATCACAGTAAAAGCCTTGGATCGATGGAAGATCTGTCGAGCCTCTTCTTCATCCTCTGGGAGTTCTTTCCTGGGGATGTACGCAATGTAGGGCACCGTCCAGTCGGGAGTAATGGCCATAACCTCCATGATCAGGTCGACCACGGCTGGGATCTCGACTTCAGTCGGATCTGTGGCGCTCTTAGGTTGCGGGGGCTCTTCAGTAAAAGGATCTTCTTGAACTGTCGGCGAGTGGATATGCTCCAAAAATACATTGCTGGGAATGGCTTCTCTCTTGGAACCTATCTTTGCCAAATCGTCGGCTGCTTGATTTTTCAGTGGGGGTATGTGGTGGAGTTCTAACCCCTCAAACTTCTTCTCAAGCTTTCTCACCGCGTTGCAGTACCCAATCATGGCTGGGCTTCTGACGTCCCACTCATTCATCACTTGATTAACTACCAAATCTGAGTCGCCATAGACCATGAGGTGACGGACGCCGAGTGAGATGGCCATGCGCAACCCATACAGGAGTGCTTCATATTCTGCTTCATTGTTGGAGGAATCAAAGTGAATCTGGAGGACATATCTGAGCTTGTCTCCTTGGGGGGATACCAGAACTACTCCAGCACCAGAACCGTTCAGCATCTTGGATCCGTCAAAGAACATGGTCTAGTGCTTAGAGTGAACTTGAGTCGGCAGTTGCTGTTCGATCCACTCGGCGAGGAAATCTGCTATTGCTTGGGACTTGATAGCTTTCTTTGCCTCAAACTTGATATCCAAGGGAAGGAGTTCAATCGCCCATTTGGCCACTCGACCAGTTGCATCTCTGTTGTGCAGAATCTCTGACAATGGAGCATCGCTGACGACTGTAACAGAGTGATCCGAGAAATAGTGTGCAACCTTCTTCGTGGTCATCTAAATCCCATAGACAAGCTTCTGATAATGATGATATCTCTGCTTTGACGGGGTCAGGACTTCAGAAATGTAATAAACTGGGCGTTGAACCTTATAAGCTTTTCCTTCTTCTTCCCGCTCGACTGTAAGTACTGTACTAACGACTTGTCTAGTGGCTGCTATATAAAGCAGAAGAGGCTCTTTGCTGATTGGAGCAGCAAGCACCGGCTGGGTGGAAAGCAGGGCTTTTAGCTCTGCAAACGCTGCATCAGCTTCTGGGGTCCACTCAAACTTGTCTGATTTCTTCACCAGTCGGTAAAGAGGCATCACCTTTTCACCGAGGCGAGAAATGAATCGACTTAGGGCGGCCAAGCAACCAGTAAGCTTCTGGACATCATGCACACGCACATGGCGCTTCATTCGAAGTATAGCGCCTACTTTCTCTGGGTTAGCATCGATTCCTCGTTCGGAAACAAGAAAACTGAGTAACTTTCCGCCTGGAACTCCAAACGTGCACTTTGATGGATTGAGTTTGATATCTTACCTTCTGAGGTTGGCAAAGGTTTCGGCAAGGTCGGTCAGTAGGTCGGAACCTTTACGTGACTTGACCACAATGTCATCCATGTATGCTTCCACATTCCGACTGATCTGAGTGAGCAGACACTTCTAAACCATCCTCATGAATGTGGCTCCGGCGTTTTTCAAACCGAATGGCATTGTGACATAACAGAAGCACCCAAACGGGGTGATAAAAGCTGTCTTTATTTCGTCGGGCCCATACAGACGGATCTGGTGGTACCCGGAATAGGCGTCTAAAAAGGACAAACGCTCGCACCCTGCAGTCGAGTCGACTATCTAATCGATGCGAGGGAGAGGGAAGTGATCTTTCGGGCAGGCCCGATTGATATGCTTGAAATCAATACACATACGAAGTGAGTCGTCTTTCTTTGAGACCATGACAACATTGGCTAACCACTCGGAGCGATAAATCTCTCGGATAAACTCAGCTGCCAAAAGTCGAGCCACCTCTTCACCGATTGCCTTTCTTTTCTGGACAGCGGACCGTCGAAGATGCTCTTTAACTGGTCTCACCTTCGGGTCGACTCTCAAACAATGCTCAGCCAGTCCCCTGGGAACACCCGGCATGTCAGAAGGCTTCCATGCAAAGATGTCCCAGTTCTCACGGAGGAACTGGATGAGCGCTTCTTCCTATCTGGAGTCGAGTGAGGTTGAAATGTGAGTCGGAGCAGCATTGGGATTTGTCGGGTGAATGTAAATCGACTTCGTTTCACCAGATGACTGGAATGCTGAATCTGTGGCTGGCTTCTTAGCTCGCAGCAAGTCACTCGGATCTGCATTTTTCTGGTATTCTTGCAATTCTACCACGGCCATCTGGGCATCGGCGATCTTTGAGCCCTTCTGGAAGCACTCTTTTGCCTTCTTCCAATTACCAGAGATAGTGATCACTCCTCTGGGACCAGACATCTTCAGTTTGAGGTACACGTAACATGGTCGAGCCATAAATCGTGCATAAGCTGGCCTGCCCAGAATTGCATGATAAGCACTCTGGAAATCCACAACTTCAAACGTCAACTTTTCTTTGCGGTAATTTTTGGAATCACCGAAAACCACGTCGAGTGCAATCTGACCGAGGGATGCAGCCTTCTTGCCTGGAATGACCCCATGGAAACTCATATGGCTTTCACTGAGTCTGGACATCGGAATGCCCATTCCTTTCAACGTTTCTGCATACAGTATGTTCAGACCACTGCCACCGTCCATCAGGACCTTTGTCAGTCGAGTGCCTTTGACCACCGGGTTGACCACCAGTGCTTGCCTCCCAGGGGTGGCGATGTCTGTTGGATGATCAGACTGGTCGAATGTAATGGCAGTCTGTGACCACTTCAAGTAACTGGGTGTCGCCGGAGCGACCATGTTCACTTCCCTGTTGATAACTTTCAATCGACTTTTGCTCTCAACGTCAGCAAAAATCATCAGAGTAGAATTCACGTGGGGATAACCATCGCCATCCTCTTCCTCATCCTCAGCCTTGTCTGCCTCCTTCTCTTTTTCCTTGGGATGTTTCTCTCGGAACTGCTGGATTAGGAGCCGACACTGCCGAATGGTGTGCTTAGGGTAAATGAAGTTACCTTCTTCATCTTTTTGGTGTGGATATGGCACGACAGATCAAACACGTCATTTCCATCTTGATCTTTTACTTTCTTGGGGTTCCACGGCCCTTTGGGCTTCCCCTTGAACTTTCCTTGAACCTTAGCGAAGGCTTCACCTGGAGCAGCTGGCTCGGCCTTGCGCTTCTGTTTCCGACCGGAGTTTCCTCCTCCAGCTTCGTGGGCGACTGCTTTGTGCTTGCCACTCCGAGCCGCTCTTCTTCTTCACCATTGGCATACTTGGTGGCAATTTCCATCATCCGAGCCAGAGTCATATTTCCTGTCTGGCCGAATTTCATATTCAACTCTCGATACCTGACGCCTTCCTTAAAGGCACAAATTGCCTGATGATCTGACACATCTTCTACTGTGTGGTGCAGGGTGATCCATCTCTGGATATAATCCCTCAAAGTTTCATTCGGTTTCTGAACACAACACTGCAACTCTGTCAAACCTGCCGGCCGTTTGCACGTGCCCTAGAATATTCTGACAAACACTCGAGCGAGATCTTCCCAAGTATAGATGATGCCAGGTGCTAACTGATTCAGCCACGCTCTAGCCGAGCCCTCTAACATCAGAGGAAGGTGTTTCATGGCCACTTCATCATTGCCGCCACCAATCTGGGCAGCCACTCGGTAGTCTTCAAGCCAAGTGTCAGGCTTGGACTCCCCGGTGAACTTACTAACTCCAGACGCCAACCTGAAGTTGGGTTGAATCACCACAGCTCTGATAGCTCCACTGAAGCACTCTGGACCAGAGACATGCACCCTGTTGCTGGTTTGTGGACCTCCATCATGGCCCTCCCGGTGAGCTCTGTTTCTGTCGACCAAGCCCTGCACGAGAATAGATCTCGCATCAAAGCCTGGCTCCCTGAGGTCGATTGGAATACCTCGCCCAACACTGTGAGGGCGTCTGTCTTCATGCTGCCGAGGCACGTACGACCCGCTCCTCGGGGGAGGCATGGGCACTCGACGGCAATCATCACGATCGACTTGGCGGTCATACTGCTCTCGGTTTCTGTACTGATCTCATCGATCCCCACGTCCCTCACGCCTCAGAGGTGATCTTGGGCTATGGGCCGACTGAACTGTGTCTGCCATCACGGATCTGCTGTGGATCCTATCCAGCGACTGAGATACAACTGTATTCTGCTCTCCCGCAGCCCGGAGCAAGGCTCGGATCTGCACCAGACCTCGACCAGCTTCTGACTGAGAGGGTTGGATCGACTCCGCTATCCGGGCAGCAGCAGCTGGATTCTGGATCGGGGTTCGGTATACCTGAGTTGGAGGTGGAAAAAGTTGGCGTCGACCGGAGTCAGGAGCACGTTGTCGAGCGCGATCGTCGAGTGTGCGCTGGAGGTTCTCTAGTCGAGTGCGCTCAGCCAGATTGGCCAAGCGCGCCTGCTCCAAGGCCTGGGCATCGGGGGTTTCTCCAACTATAGGAGTGTGCAGGGCATCCATGTTCCGGCAACGAAGTTCTTCCCTCTGCTGCGAGGAGAGAGGTTTGGGGCGGTACTCCTTGTGAACGCGCGGCGGATCACCGTTCCCGTCACCTCCGTCTTCACGATTTAAGCCAGGAGGACTGCATGGTCCATTGACCATCAGGACTTTCGCCACCGAGTCACTGCTGCCGCACTCGGATGTGGTCTCTACGGAGCCAGTCGACAGATCGAACAGGCCATAGAGAGATTCGTCGAGCTCGATCGCCGCGACTTGAGGGGTGGCCCATTGGCGGGCCACCGCATGCTTCACCCACCGCTGAAGCCTCGACCGACCGGTGCGCTTGCTCCGGCAGGTCGCAGGGAGGGGGAAAGCTGCTGGAGTCGACTGGTACTGGGTCGATGGTTGCCGCAGGAGGACACCACGGACGCACGCGCGAAAGTGCACCGCCCTGCGTGCGGGGAGCGCGTCGGCGTCGAGTGGTGCCTCCTGGAGCCAAGCGGAGTCGTCGGCGACAAACACGAGCGCGCTGAGACGGATCTCGCGGCCCTCAGCCAAACCTCCGCCTGGAACCATGATGAAGGGGACCGGAAAAATTGCAACTTCTCCAATAAGTCGCTAAGACACCTGCCCCACGGTGGGCGCCAACTGTCATGGTCCTAAGGCTGACAGTAGAATAGGGGGGTAGGAATGTAGAGGCAAGATCCTAGCTATGGAGGAGTTGTACACACGAGTTTACGAGTTCAGGCCCTTCTCGGAGAAAGTAACAGCCCTACGTCTCGGAGCCCTGAGGCGGTCGACTGAATATATATGTGTGAATTACAGAAAGTGCAAACCCTTGTCCTAGAGGAGGGGGGTGGCTTATATAGAGTGCACCAGGACCCCAGCTCCCCCCGTTACACAGGGTTCAATGTTTATAAAGGAGGGGCGTTACTGGTAACGTCTGCAGTAAAGTGTTATAAATGCCCATAAAGCTATGGTTTAAGTCTTGACCGTTGCAGAGTGGAGAGTTTCTCATCTTCTGGTGGTCGAGTGTCTTCAAGGTGGTCGAGTGAGCACATCTTCATGGTCGAGTGGACGATGGTTTCTCTTCGACTGCTTCTGATTCTTTGCAGAGATGTCCTTGGGGAGGGTATGTCGGACAGGTCCATGACCCTACCCTAGGTACATAGCTTCATCAGCCACCACTTGGGAAGATTATGATGTTCTTCGCCAGCGCTATCCATCAGCCGGTGTCTAGGAGGGAGCTTCATCTCAAGAGGAGGACAATGCCGCGCCTACTGATGCATCAGTAGCGGACTAAACTAGTGCAGTCAGTTATTCAGATAACTGAACTGCAACACTACATGTGTGTGGGCTTTGGGCCAATGTGTGTGTGCGTTGGGCCAAAGGCCATGTAAGGGTAGGCCAGGAGGGCAGTTACAAATGTACGAACCACCGAACGAGATCAGCAGCGTGTGATGAATGAACCTCTTTCCCGTCCTCCAAGTCTGCTCCTCACCTACTCTGTTCTCTCCTTCCTCTCCCAAATTCTCAGATCGGATCCAGGGGCATTACATTATGGCCTGAAATTGCTAAGCATAGCTATGAGAACCATTTATCATGTAATTGGGTAGATGAATATCCTTCTTTTATTCATACATCTCTTGTGAAATTTGCTTATTTGATTAATATAAAGTAGTAAGCCATGATGGCATTTCCAAAAAAAAGGGTGCTTCACCTACATGTTATGCATGGCATGATCTACTGATAGTGTCGTCTATGCCAAGTAGCGTCCATATCTCTTTTGACTTTTTACAGCGGACGGCCGTGCGCTTCACACCCTCTTCTCCTGGATCGCAGTTCGGACATTGAGGTGTCACTTTAATGTGTCTATTTGATTGAGAGACAACACGGAAGTGTAGTACGCCAGAGAAAGAAAAAAAGGTTGTTCTGTTCA
>NC_057803.1:510343144-510347411 GCF_018294505.1 Triticum aestivum
AAGAAAACATGTATATACTCCTTTGTGTTAGGCACATTTTCCATTAAAAAACAGCTAAAATAGTTATGTTTGCCCTCCCTCTAGCCCATGGCCCCCCATAATTTCGGCTCAAGCTCCGCCACTGTTCCGTTGGCATCGACCAAGTTGTTCCGTTGCTTGGAAGTGAACACGTTCCGACTCGTCTTCCGGACCGCGACCGACTCCACCTCAGACTGTGTGTGTGTGGAGCTCGCTCTACATATACGCGAACGCGCGTGCTACGTTCTTTCTCCACGCCACGCATTTCGTTCGTCGCGATTGAAAAATCACGATCTCTCTCTCGTTCTCGAATCAAGAACCAGCCATGGATATGGGCGCCAACTCGCTGCCGTCGCCGTCGTGCCCCGACGGCCGGAAGCGGCGCGTGTGCTACTACTACGACCCGGGCATCTCCAACGTCGACTACGGCAAGGGACACTCCATGGTGCCCCGCCGCGTCGCGATGACCCACGGCCTCGTCGCCTCCTACGGCCTCCTCAACGACATGACTCGCCTCCGCACCAGGCCCGCCAGCCCGGAGGAGCTCCTCGCGTTCCACGACCAGAAATACGTCGACCTCCTCGGCAGGCTCACCCCCGCCGCGTACATCAGCGACGGCGATCTCCGGCGGACGGCCGAGGAGCACGGCATCGGCCCCGTGCGCCGCTGGGACGACGGCGCCTGCACGAACGACAACCCCGTCATCGACGGACTCATGGAGTACTGCCTGAGCTACGCCGGCGGGTCGCTGGCCGCGGCGCGCGCGCTCTGCGGGGGCGACCACGACGTCGCTATCAACTGGTCCGGCGGCATGCACCACGCGTGCCGGGGCCACGCCAACGGCTTCTGCTACGTGAACGACATCGTGCTCGCCATCAAGCAGCTCCTCGGCCGCTTCCGGCGGGTGCTGTACGTGGACATCGACGCGCACCACGGGGACGGCGTGGAGAAGGCCTTCGCGGACTCCAACCAGGTGATGACGCTGTCCTTCCACCAGTACCAAACCGATTTCTTCCCCGGCACCGGGAGCATCGACGACGTCGGCGATGGGGCCGGCAGGTACCACGCCCTCAACGTGCCGCTCAAGAAGGGCATGGACGACCAGGGGTACCATGAGCTGTTCAAGCCGATCGTGGGCAAGGCCATGCAGGTGTTCCAGCCGGACGCCGTGGTGCTGCAGTGCGGCGCCGACTCGCTCTCCGGCGACCGGCTCGCCGGCCTCGAGCTGTCGGTGGGCGGCCACGCGGAGTGCGTCAGGTACCTGCGGGGATTCAACGCGCCGCTGCTCCTCCTCGGCGGCGGCGGCTACACCATTAACCACGTCGCCTCCTGCTGGTGCTACGAGGTACGTACATGCATGAACTCGTGATTGATCAAACACGCTAACTCTAATGGCAAACGACCACTCTGTAATTTAATTAATTTGTTGCGTTGTATCCATTCCATACAGACGGCGGTGGCCGTGGGCAAGGAAGACGAGATCGCCGACGAGATACCACACCATCCGTACGATCACTACTACAGGAGCCAGGGTTACAAGCTCCAGTGTCGCACGGAGGCGCCCGGCAGCCTCAGCAGCGGGGAGAATAAGGACGCGGCCGCCATTAGGGTGAAAGCCCTGGAGCACCTCTCGGCGATCAACTGCGCCCCGAGCATACAGTTCCACGAGCCATGCGGCGCGGCGGCCCAAGGCATGGACGTCGACGACCTCTGCCACGACGACGACAACGATGAAGAAGAAGAAGAAGACCCAATGGAGAGGCTGCAGCGGCTGTGCGACAACGCGGACCTCGCCGGGTTTTTCGTGGAGTTGGGGCGGAAGCACAGACTATCGTCCTCTGCCATGGTTTGACCCTGCGCTGCCCTCCACGCCATGCATGTGGAGGTTTTGGGTCGTGTCATTGTTCACTTGATTCATTCATAGGAACCGGCGAGCATTTTGCTAGACACACAATATAATAGTATCTCTTACAGAAATCCAGTTTGTGCCGTTTGCATGCTCCTACCCCTTCTTTATCTGTTGTTCCACTTGGCCGGTGGCACCGGTATTTCCCTGCTCCAGTACGCCGACGACACCATCATCATGGTTGAAGGCTCTGATGTAGACATAGCTAATCTTAAATTACTCCTCCTCTGCTTTCAACAAATGTCTGGCCTCAAGATCAACTTCGACAAGAGTGATATGATGGTGATGGGCTACTCTCCGGCAGAGGCTTTCGATATTGCCAACCGCCTGAATTGTCGCCTCGGCTCCTTACCCACTTCTTACCTGGGGACGCCCATTAGCGTCTCGAGGCTTACCCTTGCTGATTTGCGTCCGACGGTGGCCAAGTTGCAAACGCGCATCGAGCCTTGGCAGGGTCGGTGTCTGTCGAAGGCGGCCCGAACAATCCTCATCAACTCCTCGCTCTCCAGTCTCCTCTTGTTCCTCATGAGTTTCTACAGCCTTCACAAGACCCTCCACCATGAGATCGCCAACATCCAATCCCGGTTCTATTGAGTTGGGGACCATAACAAACAGAAATATCATATGGTTAGTTGGCCCGACATCTGCAAGCCCCGGGAGCAAGGTGGCCTCGGTATCATGTGCTCGAAGCGCATGAATATCGCCCTCCTTTCCCGCTGGTTGTGGCGCATCTCGCAAGGGCACGGCGGGTTATGGCTAGACATCATTAGGACTAAATACCGGCGTGGCCAACCTCTGGCTTTCTGTCAACGGTCTGGTGGATCCCAGTTCTGGCAATCAGTCATCCAGCTGCTTCCCGTCCTCCGCATTGGGACGTTCATATCGGTCGGATCGAGATCAGCGACCATGTTCTGATTTGACCGTTGGGCGGGAGACACCCCCTTTGCGGCTCGCTTCCCCGACCTCTTCTCTATCGCTGTCATCCCGTTGATCTCCGTGGAACGGGCCCTTATTGACTTAGGGCGCCTCGCGTTCCAGAAGCCATTTGGACCTCCGGAAGCTGCCGCTTGGCAGGAGCTTCTTGACTGCATCGCTCTCCACGAGCCGGCTGTCGACGCAGGCCCGGATGAGGTCAGGTGGCGTCTTGAGCCCTCAGGCCAATTCTCCACCAAGTCCCTCTACTCGGCCATTGCCCCCTCCTCCGCCCCGCCCCCCTCCAGGCAGTGTGGCCCATTCGTCTGCCCTTAAAGATCGGATCTTCATGTGGCAATGGATCCGCGGGCGGCTCCCGTCTGGGGTCGAGGTCCGCAAGCGCAATGGCCCTGGCTCCGGACTTTTCCCTCTCTGTGGTACTCCCGAGGATTGGTGCCACACTAACTTCCCCGACCTCTTCGCCGAACTCCAGACCTCCCCTCTGCCTACTCGCCACATTAGGTGGCTTGAGATTGGGGCTATCGCGTGGACTCTCTGGACGATTCGCAATAAACTTGTGATTGAGCGCACTCCACTTCGACGGGCTACTGACGCTCTTTTCAAACTGTCTAGTTACTTGCAGCTTAGCCGCCCTCAGGACGGGACGACATCTCCGCCTTCATCGCCGACCTTCGCTCGATGGCCGTCCGCCTGTCGCCACCGCCCCCGCCGCCTCCTCCAGAGCCTGATTAGGTGTCTGGCGTGCCCCGCGGCCCGGCCTCGGCTGCGCCTCTTGTGTTCTTTTGTGCGTGTTGTGTTGGGCTTGTTGAGCTGTGCCCTCAGCAGTACCTTTGGACCTCTTGTCGTGTGGCGTGGGTGTGTGTGTTCTGGACTAGTCCATGTATGTATGCTCTTGACGGTTTGTTGTATTTATAAAGCGGGATGCAAGCCTTTTTCGACATCTGTCTTGTTCGAGCTCTAGTGTCTGTTCTCGGCCTTTTGTTCTTTGTTTTTTCACTTCTATTAGTGGGCTTTATTGGCACTGTAATATTTTGTTGACCAAAAGTATAAAGCAAGTTTAACACAAAAACTCCTTCTCTCTTTAATATAATACATGCAGTCCTCCTGCATGGTTCGAAAAAAAAGTTTGACACAAAAAGAAAAATTATAAATGAATTAAAGATGTAGTGGCCTTGTATTAGAAAACGGAGGGAGTATCAAAGTATAGAGGTGTTAGACTGTATTTACATGTGTATATTGTAACGTTGTATACCACCTCATTATATATATATGTGATAGGCCACCCCTAGAGGGTTGTGCCGGTTTTCCCCAAAGCCTATTGTCTTACATGGTATCACGCTAGGTTACGTCTGCTTCCGCCTAAAAACCCTAAACTGCCGCCGCCGCCGCCGCCGCCACCGCCGCCGCCGC